>NC_057800.1:382202732-382295668 GCF_018294505.1 Triticum aestivum | reverse complement strand
GGGCCACCGCCCGGCCGCCGCGCGCCACCGCGCCGGCCGCCGCCTCCTCCTCCGTCCGGCCGCTCCGGCCTCCTCCGACCTCCCCGGCGCCGCCCCGGTCTTCTTCCTCTCCGACGAATCTCGACTTCCGTGCTCCGGTGAACAGTGCGCGCTGGCGAGCCTCGGGAAGCGTGCAGATCTGAGATCTGAAATTTGACGGTTGACTTTTATCCCCGTAACCCTAATTTTTGTGCTAACTTTGACCGGCTATATCTTCGCATCCGTAGCTCCGTTTTGGACATATAGTATATCAAAATGTTCGCCTCGACGAGCACATCATTTGATTCCATTGCATCATTTTCATTTGAGTTCATCCTGATGCCCGAAATGCTGTTAGAAGGTGGCTTCGTGAGTTAATTGACAGATCTATTAGTTCATCTTAGACTTTTGTCATTTTTGCCATGATTATTGTGTGCATGATATGCCTGTGAGTCCTTCATATGTTTTGTTAAGCATCTTGTTATCTTTACAGAGGTGCAACCCATCCATTTTTAGGATGTGTGTGGTAACTTGTGCAAGCTTGCAAAGTGAGGCACCCGGTGAATCTGTTTTCAGGGACTTAGTAGTTTCACTAAGTCTGGGATTGTTTAGTTCATGATGCCATATGTTCTTGTTGTTTCCTAGTAATCCGTGTCTCTTTTGAGGATGATCAGTAAGGGAGTTTTGTTAATCTTGTAGTGCTCTATCCATCCATTTCTTTGTTTGCAATTATGGAGCACCCTAGCTTGAGTCAATCGAGCTCTACTTTTGCTTCGTTGTGAATCTGGGCAGATCGTCAACTTGTTTGCGATTTTGCCGATGTTATTGTAGTGGATCCGTGCATGCTATGCCTTTTTTCTTGCCATGTCTAGCTTGTATTTTGTGCCTTCTTAAGGGATGTATGCTTGCCTTGCCATGACTTACACCGTAGTGAGTGCATCGAGCTCGTTTACATACCTTCGTGAGTTATATTTCAGCATGTCTCAGTTTTCACTAAGTCTGAAAACTGATTATGTTTTTGCTATGTTCGTGTGCTTGTTAGTATATTTTGTGATCCCTTTTGGCTCAAGGTCACTAAGGGACTTTTGTTAAGCTTGTTGAGTAGCTCCATGCCATGTCTTTCTTTGTCATGTTCATGTTCTGTAGCATGTTGTTTTGTTGCTCCGAAGAGGGCTATATGATCTGAAATTCCAGACAAGTGTTAATTTCACTAAGTCTGAGATCTGTTTTACCATTTGCGTTTTTGCCATGCTTGTTTGAACCTGTTAATGGATGATTTGGACGTAGCTCAGTGCTAGACTTTTGTTAAGCATCTTGAATTCTTCCCTGCCATGTATTTTGATGCCATGTTTGGCGGCTGTAGCATGTTCATCTCATTGCATTTAGATGCCTACTTGCTGTAAATCGCAGACCGGTGTCATATTTGAATCGCTTGCCATTTCCAAACCGTAACTCCGATTCCGGCGTTCTTTATATCATTTTCAAGCGATTTCATCTCATCTTTCCAGTGGCACCCTTGGAATTCCAAGTTGAGGCCAGGTTCATGCATTTCCTGTCATATCTAGCATTTTGCATCCCGCATCGCATCCCGCATAGCATGTCATCATTGCATCTTTTTGTTTGAGTTTGCACGTGGTTGATTGTATCCTTGTTGCTTGTTTGTCTTGTTTGGGTAGAGTCGGGAGATGAGTTCGCTCACGAGGAGCCCGTTGAGTTTGCTTGTGAGGATCCAGTCAACTCTGACAACTTGCAGGCAAGATGATCATACCCTCGAAATCACTACTATCTTTGCTATGCTAGTTTGCTCGCTCTTTTGCTATGCCATTGCTACGATGCCTACCACTTGCTTGCAAGCCTCCCAAATTGCCATGTCAAACCTCTAACCCACCATTATCCTAGCAAACCGTTGATTGGCTATGTTACCGCTTTGCTCAGCCCCTCTTATAGCGTTGCTAGTTGCAGGTGAAGATTGGAGGCCGTTCCTTGTTGGAACATCTTTTATTTAATTGTTGGGATATCATTATATTTCCATATTATCTTAAATGCATCTATATACTTGGTAAAGGGTGGAAGGCTCGGCCTCTTGCCTAGTGTTTTGTTCCACTCTTGCCGCCCTAGTTTCCGTCATATCGGTGTTATGTTCCCGGATTTTGCGTTCCTTACGCGGTTGGGTTATAATGGGAACCCCTTGATAGTTCGCCTTGATTAAAGCTTTTCCAGCAATGCCCAACCTTGGTTTTACCATTCGCCACCTAGCCTCTTTTTCCCTTGGGTTACCGGAGCCCAAGGGTCATCTTATTTTAACCCCCCCGAGCCAGTGCTCCCTCTGAGTGTTGGTCCGAACTGAGCTGTCTGCGGGGCCACCTCGCGGAAACTTGAGGGTTGGTTTTACTCGTAGCTAGTCTCATCTGAGTGTGCCCTGAGAACGAGATATGTGCAGCTCCTATCGGGATTTGTCGGCACATTCGGGCGGTGTTGCTGGTCTTGTTTTAACCTGTCGAAGTGTCTTGAGTTACTGAGATACCGAGTCTGATCGGAACGTCTTGGGAGGAGGTCTATTCCTTCGTTGACCGTGAGAGCTTGTCATGGGCTAAGTTGGGACTCCCCTGCAGGGATTGAACTTTCGAAAGCCGTGCCCGCGGTTATGGGCAGATGGGAATTTGTTAATGTCCGGTTGTAGATAACTTGAACCTTAATTTAATTAAAATGAATCAACCGAGTGTGTTACCGTGATGGCCTCTTCTCGGCGGAGTCCGGGAAGTGGACATGGTGTTGGAGTAATGTTTGCGCAGGTTGTTCTCTAGTTTCTCGCTCGTGCTTTGCCTCCTCTTCTCGCTCTCTTTTGCGAATAAGTTAGCCACCATACTTGCTAGTCGCTTGCTGCAGCTCCACTCATATTCACCTTGCCATACCCATAAGCTTAAATAGTCTTGATCGCGAGGGTGCGAGATTGCTGAGTCCCTGTGGCTCACAGATTACTATTACACCAGATGCAGGGCCTGATGATTCCGCTCCAGGAGACGCGTATGAGCTCAAGTGGGAGTTCGACGAAGACTCTCAACGATACTATGTTTCCTTTCTCGATGATCAGTAGTGGTGCCCAATTGGGGGTGATTGGGACCGTGTCACATGTTGGGTTCTCTTTTATTTTGGCGCCGTAGTCGGGCCATGAGTGTTTGGATGATGTAATGTTATTTATGTACTTGATTGACGTGGCGAGTGTAAGCCAACTATGTTATCTCCCCTTTATTATTTACATTACATGGGATGTTGTGAAGATTGCCTAACTTGCGACATATGCCTTCAATGCGATTATATCTCTAAGTCGTGCCTCGACATGTGGGAGCTATAGTCGCATCGAGGGTGTTACACAAGGCCCACAAGGCCTTGAAGGGTATTCCCGGTAGTCTCAAGGAGTCTCATGATCAACTCCAAGTGAAGCTAACTAAGGAGAAAGCAACTTTTCCTCATATGGTTTTAATTGATAATGCAAATGCTACTAACCCATGTTGTGAGCATATACATCTTGTTGAGGAAAATGCAAAGTTGAAGGAGCAACTTGAGAGAGGTATTGCGACTTGCATACAAGGCAAGAAGAACCTCAACGATCTCTTGATCAACCAAAAGGGAGGTGTGGCCAAGGAAGGGGTTGGGTACGTGCCCGACTCCAAAAACAAGAAGAAGAATGATAAGACCAAACGACCTCCTCCCCTCATGCAAACCTTTGTGAGGGAGGGAGAGAGTGCCCCCGAGGAGAAGAAGAAGAACAATGTCAAGAAGAGCAATGTCACCCCTCTCAACAAAGCCGGCGATTTTAACCCTTCTTATGTGTTATGTCGTGCTAATGATGGGCATGTTTATGCCAAATTTGTTGGTTCTCTTCATGGGTACATTGAATGGTCTATTTGGGTTCCTAAGAATCTGGTTACTAACATCAAAGGACCCATTACAAAATGGGTACCTAAAACCAAGCATTGATCTCTTGTAGGTGTTTGCTTCCGGTGGTGGATCATGGTTGCTCGATAGCGGAGCTACAAATCATATGACCGGAAGCAAGGACTTGGTGGTGGACATGCACAAAGTTCCATCTATGCCCACCAATGTCGAGTGGGGTGACGCCTCATCTTCTAAGGTATTGGGACTTGGCAAGGTGGTCATCTCTCATGATCTCACGATCGAGAAGGTCATGCTTGTTGAGTCCCTTGCATACAATTTACTTTCCGGTCGTCAACTTGCTATCATGGGCTTTGCCACTTTCTTTGATATCGATACCGTGGCCCTCTTGTGGAGCAAGACTCTTAAAGTAGCTTTTGTTGGGCATGTCGAGAACGGTCTCTATGTGATCAACTTTTTGGAGCGACCCACTAAGACCGCGACATGCCTAATGGCTAAAGTTGATGTGGGATGGCTTTGGCATCGCCGTTTAGCCCATGTCAATATTAGATCTTTGCAAAGTCTTCTCAAGGGGGACCATGCTCGTGGACTAACGAATGTTAGTTTTGCTAAAGATCGTGCTTGCAGTGCCTGTATCGAAGGAAAGCTACATGAGAAGGCTCACCCTCCCACGACTATCATTTATTCAAAGAGGCCTTTGGAGCTCCTTCACATGGATCTCTTTGGGCCTCCATCCTTCGATAGTCCTGGAGGTAGGAAGTATTGCTTGGTGATTGTGGTTGACTACTCAAGGTACACGTGGGTGTATTTCTTCAAGAGAAGACCGAGACCCAACAAACCGTCATTGACTTTGCAAATGAAGCACAACGTCAACACAATGCAAAGATCTTGACAATAAGAAGTGACAACGGCACCGAGTTCAAGAACTACACCTTGGATGAGTTTCTTAGTGATGAGGGAATCAAACATCAATATTCCGCACCCTACACCCCTCAACAAAACGGTGTTGCGGACAGGAAGAACCAGACGTTGATGGATGCGGCAAGGACCATGATGCCGGAGTTCAAGTCTCCATACAACTTTTAGGCCAAAACCATCAACACCGTATGTCATGCATCCAATCGGCTCTACCTCTGCAAGGGCTTGAACAAGACTCCATATGAGATACTCACCGGTAACAAGCCCAACCTCAAGTACTTCCGGGTATTCGGGTGTAAGTGTTTCATTCTCAAGAAAGGTGTTCGGTTGTCTAAATTTGCGGCTAGAGCTTATGAGGGCATATTTGTTGGTTATGCTACAAACTCTCATGCTTACCGTGTCCTCAATAAATCCACGGGACTTATTGGGGAGACGTGTAACGTGGAGTTTGATGAGAATAACGACTCCCAAGTGGAGCAAAGTGGCACTTGTGATGTAGGTGATGAAATTCCTCCTCAAGCCATAAGAAGAATGGGTGTTGGTTTTATCCGACCCATTTAGGAACCCCTTGTGGCCGAAGGAGAAGGACAATGATCCACTCAAGTGGAGCCATCACCAACCCAAGGCCCACACGCTTTCGAAGAACAAAGTGAAGGCCCTCAACCTCATGAACAAGACCAAGGGCAAGATCATACTCAAGACGGTGTGGACACACCAAGTGATTCCCAAGGTAAAGTTCTCTCCCCCGCGCAAGTTCAAGATCAAGAACAAGTTCATGACGGCGCTCAAGATGATCAAGTAACCGCTCCTCAACTCACCACCGAGGAGGAATTAGAGCGTCGTGCCACCAAGGTTGCTTCCAAGCTCTCCACCAAGGATCACCTCATGACGAATGTGCTTGGAAGCTTAAGAAAGGGGGTAAGCACTCGTAGACAATTAGCAAATTATTGTGAGCATCACGCGTTTGTCTCTTGTGTGGAACCCCACAAGGTCTATGAGGCGCTAGAAGATCCGGACTGGCTCGATGCCATGCATGAAGAACTCAACAACTTCGAGCGCAACAAAGTGGGGAGATTGGTGCCAAGACCAACCGGGAATCACAATGTCATAGGAACCAAGTGGATATTTAAGAACAAGCAAGATGCCCATGGGATTATCATTCGCAGCAAGGCTCGTCTGGTAGCACAAGGCTACTCCCAAGTCGAGGGTGTCGACTACGGTGAAACCTTTGCTCCCGTTGCTCGTCTTGAATCCATTATCATGTTGATTGCATATGCTTCTCATCACAACTTTAAGTTACAACAAATGGATGTGAAGAGTGCTTTTCTTAATGGTCCTATTAATGAATTGGTTTATGTCAAGCAACCCCCGGGTTCGAGGATCCCTACTTTCCCGATCATGTCTATCAACTCGATAAGGCACTCTATGGCCTTAAACAAGCCCCATGTGCGTGGTATGACCACCTTACCGAGTTGTTACAAGACCGTGGTTTTGAAGTTGGGCTAATCGACCCCACTCTTTTTACTAAGAAGGTCAAAGGGGAGTTGTTTGTGTGCCAATTATATGTTGATGATATTATGTTTGGTTCTCCTAACAAAGCTTTCAATGAGGAATTTGCCGCTCTCATGACCTCAAAGTTCGAGATGTCCTCCATGGGAGAGTTCAAGTTCTTTCTAGGGTTCGAAGTGAAGCAAAGAAGATAAGGAACCTTCATCAATCAATCCAAATACACTCAAGACATGCTCAAGAGATTCAAGCTAAGTGACGTCAAGCCGGCCTCCACTCCAATGCCCACCAAGTGCCAACTTGACTTAGATCCCAATGGTAAAGTGGTGGATCAAAAGGTATATCACTCCATTATTGGATCCTTGCTTTACCTTTGTGCATCTAGAACGGACATCATGTTGAGTGTGGGAATTTGTGCACGGTTTCAAGCCGCACCTAAGGAAAGTCACTATGTGGCGGTCAAACGAATCTTTCGATATTTGGCTCATACCCCAAACTTTGGCTTATGGTACCCAAGAGGATCAAACTTCAAGCTTGTAGGGTACTCGGATTCCGATTGGGCGGGAGACAAAGTGGATAGGAACTCCACTTTCAGAGGGTGCCAATTCCTTGGTTGCTCTTTGGTAAGTTGGTCTTCCAAAAAGCAAAGTTGTGTGTCTCTCTTGTCCACTGAGGCGGAGTATGGTGCCACCGGTAGTTGTTGTGCTCATCTCCTATGGATGAGGAAAACTTTAAAGAATTACGGTGTCACTTGTGACAAAGTGCCTCTTTGGTGTGACAATGAAAGTGCCATCAAGATCTCTCTCAACCCGGTGCAACACTTCAAGACGAAGCATATTGAGATCCGGTATCACTTCATCCGGGATCACATTAGGCGAGGAGAGATCGAGCTCAACTACGTCAACACTCATGACAACCTTGCAGATATCTTCATGAAGCCCTTGGATGAAGCAAGATTTCGCGAGTTAAGGCATGAGCTAAATATCATCGATTCGAGCAATGTTGATTGAACCCTTGCACACCCCACCATACTCAACGTGTTGTCCTAGTTAGATGTAGGCATGGACATAGGGGGAGTGATGTTCTCTCAATGAACTCTCCCTCCCCCCATTATGCATAAATCAATCAAGTCTTTCACATTAGCCATGTTTGATGGTACTTGTGCTTCAAAGATGAGTTTTGGTCATGGACCCAAGGATAATTCTTCGCGGTGCTGTACCAATTGACTCAAACATAGGCGGCTATGGCCACCGCCCTCTCTTTTGGAGAGGTGGTGTCTCGAGGTTGGTTCGTTTGTCGTGTGCCTTTCTGGTTTTGTGTGTTGCGTGGTCTTGTGGTGTCGTGTTGGCTCGGAGTGTTTTGTGCAAAGATCCAGTTTTTCATGCGCTCGAAACGTGCATCTTCTTGAGCCCACGGTACTACCGCGTCTGGGCGCGGTACTACCGCTTTGGGAGGCACGGTACTACCGTGCCACAGCATGGTACTACCGTTCTGGTGCGGTACTTCGGAAGTACCGCGCCGGGCGGTACTACCGTGTCTGGGCACGGTACTACCGCGCCGTCAAGGGCGCGTGGGGGTTATGACTCGGGCAGGGGAGTTCCAACTCCCCATACCCATTCATTGTCTCTCTCTCCACGTCTCTCCCTCTCAAGAACGGCGCCGGAGGCCCTCGCCGGATCTCCTTCTCCGGCCACTCTCCTCGGATTCCGACCGGTGGGATCGTTCCCCACCACTTCCTCTTGCCATGGACCAAGGTTTTTCCCCAAATCCCTCTTTTTCTTGGTTGTTCTATTGCTTCTAGGTTTTGGGGGAGAAACTTGTCGTTCTTGAGATTTTAGGCCAAATCTATGCAAGAGTAGGATGTAGGAGAGTCGTGATGCGTAGGAAACATACTTGATATGCTGTCTTGTGATAGCTTTGTCCAACCGTAGAACCGCCGTGGTTTTGCGGGCTTTTTTTCAGATTTGAACCTGTTCAGATCTGACGCGGTGCGGTACTACCGTGCCCGATGTGCGGTACTACCGCTCTTGTGGTACTACCGCCCGTCAGGTGTGGTACTACCGTACCGTGCGGTACTACCGCTCTGCAGACGCGGTACTACAGCGCCGGCCACGATGCTAAGGTCGTACTACCGCTCCTACACTCGGTACTACCGTGATCTTGCATGGTACTACCGTGTCTAAGAGCCGTACTACTATCTTAGCTCCGCAACACTTGGCAGTACTACCGTAGGGATCAAATCTCTCTCTAGACATTTATCATGTGTGCTTTCTGCTTGTTTCACTTGCTTTGTTGTGGTCTTTGCATTAATCTCTCTTGGCTGTTGTGGGTGTTTTTGCGTTCTGTGTCTCAGGTGGTGGCTCTCGCCGTTCCAATCCCAGTCGTGACACTGGCTCCAAGCGTCTGCGCAACCCCCAAGATGAAGCCCCAGAGGGCTCCAATGCCCCCAAGCGCAATGTCAAGACCACTTCCAGCAAGCAAAAGGAACCTGCTAAGGGCATGGATGAGATTTCAATCACTGAGTATGTCGAGCACCGGAAGATCAATCCCTATGTGAATCCTCGGGCTATCCTGAGAGGCACCGAGTTGTTCTGGACCAAGCAACAGGCTCTCATCTATCTGGATGTGATCAAGAACAAGCAGAATACCTACATGGATGTCAAGTGGATAGACATGCATCACTTGCGGAAGGACAAGTTTCGTGACTATTTTGGAGAGGCTCTGGACTTGGTGGAGCAGTTTGCTATTGAGCCGGTGATCTCTTTTCACCTTGACTATGACCCTGAGCTCATCTGTCAGTTCTTTGCCTCAGTGTTCTTTCATAGCAGGGAGGAGCGGAGGATGACTTGGATGACCAATGGCCGTCAGCTGTCTGCTACATGGAAAGAGTTCATGGATCTGCCGCACATTCCTGATGACGGGCTTCACACCCCTGTTGGCGTCCGCCCCCATGCCAACTCTGAGTCTGCCAACAAGAACCTGCTTCAGCCCTTCCTTGTTGAGAAGGTACTCCCCAATGGCAAGTCATCTTGGGTGTTAAACTCCTTTCTGGATATCATGCATCGCATCTTCCGCAACACTCTGTTCCCACGCATTGGCGACAAGGACAAGGTACATGCATATCTAGTGGACATGTTGCTTTTGTGTGCAGAGGCACGTTCTTCTCAGACTCAGCCACTTGATGTCTCACACATCATGTGGTGTGAGCTTCGGTTTGCGGTGTTCACTCGCAAGGTACCTATCTATGGACCGTACCTGTTTCTGCTGCTCTCCACCACTTGGGAGAAGATGTACCCAGGTGATGAGTTCCTTGCTCCAAACTGGATTCGCCATGAGTCCATCAACCTCCGCGTCAAGCCCAACTGGGCCAACACCACTACCCGTGCTGAGGCCTCTTCTGCTAGGAGGGCTGCTGGTGAGGGGGAGGCTGCTGCTGAGGACCGTGCTGCTAGGTCCACCACCTCTTCCTCTGAGCCGTCATGGGCCAAGAAGCTAAAGGACAAGATGAAGACTCTCTTATGCATGCAGGCGAAGGGACAGTAGAGGGCTCACGTGGCTGACAAGGAGAGTCGCAGCCGTGACAAGAAGGTTATGAGGCTCTTTGGAGAGGATGTGTCTGGCGGGTCTGAGGACGTCATCACACCTGAGGCTGCCTGGATGTCAAAGCAGGGATACAAGTGGACCAGTTCAGAGGATGACCTCGAGGAGACTATCCCCGCCGCTGAGTCTGACGAGGAGCACGAGGAGCAGTGGGACGACTTCTCTGCCTGAGCCACCCCATGTGTGTAGGTGTCCTCTCTGCCTTTTTGGCGTCTCGATGCCAAAGGGGGAGAGAGTGTAGGAATTTGCGCTGTGTCGTGCTTGGTGTGTTTGTTTGCTTTGTCGTTTGGACCTTGTTTGCCTCGTTTGCTTTTGTTTGGTTTGTGCCCTCGAGACCTATCCTTCATATGGTGTAAGACATATGCACTCTATCTATCTTAGTTATCTTATGTTTGTACTATCTTGTCTAGTGATAGATATGCCTTGTCTCCATAATATAGGGGGAGCTCTGTTCCTAGTATTCGTGTGCCATGGAGTCCATAGCACTCATCTAGGTCGCACACATTTAGGGGGAGCCCGTCTATATTATAGAGAGGAGGGGTTTGCATTTACTTAATAGTATTTTCTTTGTGCAAATCCCGTTTTGTCATCAATCCACCAAAAAGGGGGAGATTGTGAGGACATATTTATCCCTAAGTGTTTTGGTGATTGATGACAACGCATTTGCGGACTAATCGTGTGCCATGAGTATTCCAGACACTTCTTTGCTAGGCACAAGACGATTGGGTGCCCCTCGAAGACTGACGAAGACGGCGTCTTTTCTACGTTTCTTTTTGGTGGATTTGAGTCGTAGGAAAGCCGTACTATTAAGAGGGGGTCCGTGTTGGAAAGGTTTGGGTGGAATCATCACGTACATGTCTCCTTTTGATCCCCTCCTTCTTCCTTGGAGCTTCCTCTGTTTTCCTGCCTCCTTTGACTGGCTGCTGTTGTTGGTTGCGGTAGTACTGCTCCTGGGTCAACGGTAGTACCGTATGCATCCGCGGTAGTACCGCTGGTGCCCACGGTAGTACCGCTCCCCTGGAGCCGCACTACCACTGCTTACCAGGCTAGTGCCGCCCCCTTTGCGGTAGTAGGAGCGGATGTAATTTTTTACATCCGCACCTACCACGGTAGTACCGCTTTCCCCGTGCGGTAGTACCGCGCTATGCGGTCAGGCTGTAGTACTTCCCCTCGGCAGTATTACTGTGTCGGGTTTTTGCTACTTCCGTTTATTTGCGGAAGTAGGCACGGAAGTTTCCCTTCCCCCTGGCTGGGACTTTTGCCTCGCAGTAGTACCGTATGGGGGGCGCGGTAGTACCACGCGTGCGGAAGTTCCGCCCCCAGCTTCTGTGCGTCTGTTCATCGGTTCTGTGCTGGGGTCGCGGCAGTACCGTGGGTCGGTAAGGTAGTACCGCACAGCCGTGGGGTAGTACCGCTTGGTTGCAAGCAGTAGTACCGCGCGGCCTTGCGGTAGTACCGCTGGCCGCGGGCTGGTTGGTGGGTAACGGCTGGATCTTTTCCACTCACTATATAAGGGGTCCCCTTCTTCCCCGTTGACTCACCTCTTCCACCATTAAAGCTCCATTATTGCTCCAAGCTCCATTTTCACCCGATCTCACTCCCTAGCCAACCAAACTTGTTGATTTGCTCGGGAGTGGTTGAGAAGGCCCCGATCTACACTTCCACCAAGAGATATTTGATTCCCCCACTAATCCCTTGCAGATCTTGTTACTCTTGGGTGTTTGAGAATCCTAGTCGGTTGAGGTCACCGCGAAGCCATAGTCCATTGTGGTGAAGCTTCGTGGTGTCGTTGGGAGCCTCCAAATGAGTTGTGGAGATTGCCCCAACCTCATTTGTAAAGGTTCGGTCGCCGCCTCCAAGGGCACCAATAGTGGAATCACGGCATCTCGCATTGTGTGAGGGCGTGAGGAGATTACGGTGGCCCTAGTGGCTTCTTGGGGAGCATTGTGCCTCCACACCGCTCGAACGGAGACGTGCTTCCTCTCTAAGGGAAGGAACTTCGGCAACACATCCTCGTCTCCACCGTCTCCACTCTTGGTTATCTCGTGCCTTTACTTGTGGAAGCTTATTTGTTTCATATATCTTGCTTGCTTGTGTTCCTATTCGTGTTGCATCATATAGGTTGCTCACCTAGTTGCATATCTAGACAACCTACTTTGATCCAAAGTTTAAATTGCTAAAGAAAAGCTAAAAATTGTTATTTGCCTATTCACCCCCCCCCCTCTAGTCAACCATATCGATCCTTTCACCAGAGTTACCCCTGGTGGCCACCGGCTGCTGACAGGTCGGACCAACACTCAAAGGAGCACTGGCCCGGGGGTTTAAAATAAAGATGACCCTCGGGCTCCGGAAACCCAAGGGAAAAGGCTTAGGTGGCAAATGGTAAAACCAAGGTTGGGCCTTGCTGGAGGAGTTTTATTTAAAGCGGACTGTCAAGGGGGTCCCATTCCCCCAACCACGTAAGGAACACAAAATCAAGGAACATAATGCCGGTATGACAGAAACTAGGGCGGCAAGAGTGGAACAAAACACCAGGCATAAGGCCGAGCCTTCCACCCTTTACCAAGTATATAGATGCATTAATTAAATAAGAGATATTGTGATATCCCAACATATCCATGTTCCAACAAGGAACAAACTTCAACTTCACCTGCAATTAGCAACGCTATAAGAGGGGCTGAGCAAAAGCGGTAACATAGCCAAACAACGGTTTGCTAGGAAAGGTGGGTTAGAGGCTTGACATGGCAATAAGGGAGCCATGATATAGCAAGTGATAGGTAGCGCGACATAGCTATAGAGCGAAAAACTAGCAAGCAAAGACAGAAGTGATTTCGAGGGTATGGTCATCTTGCCTGAGATCCCTCAAGGAAGAAGAACGAGTCCACAAAGAAGATAAACAGACGTAGTCGTATGGATCCTCACAAACGCGACGTTATCAGAACTAACCCGAAGAAGCAATACTGGAAAGACGCAAACAACATAGTAAACAACCATCACATAAACATGGCATGATGCACAAACAAGTATGATGCATGTCCGGTTTAATTATGCATGCCATGGCAAAGTGCACAAACAATACTACAAATTAAGTGGAGCTCAATATGCAACGAGTTGCATATTGACGAAACACTACATGGCTTATTAGTTCTCTCCCATTTATGTACCCAATAATATTAAATGTTATTAATCATGGCAAGAGGTGAGGCATATGAAAACTACTTATCTAGGTAAGTTTAAATGAGGCCGGAACAACAAACAACAAGTCCGGAAAATCCTCATATGCAAATTATGGATTTGGTACTGTTCTACCCTAAACACAATTTTAGAGTTATTAAACATGCAAATTAATGACACCATGTTAAACTAGGCATTTTCTACCTCATTTACATATAAAGTTTGTTAAGTTTGGAGCTACGGTTATTAAGTTATGAATTAAATAATTTTAGCATGGCATAAGGAAAATTTAAACAAACAGCAATTTAAACATTTTAAACATGCATGAAAGTTAGAAATTATTAATCTACACAAAATTCTAAGCAAGTTACATGTTGGAAACATTTTAATCCGATGCACGACTGATGATTTATTAAATGCATGATCTAGAGGGGCTTTTCTGTAAAAGTGTTGTCTCTGGAATAAAAACTAAAACGCGGAACTGGAAAAAAACATGAGGCGGGCCGAATCTAGCTGGGCCAAAGGAAGGAAAAAAGGAGGCGCTGGGGGGTTTGCCTCAGCATGGGCCTTGGCCCAGTCGGTGGAGGAGGGAGGCCCGCACAGGGCGCACAACTGGGCCTTGGAGCCCACCAGATGTACGCTTCGGTGCAGTCAACGCGGGCGTTGACCCTGTTGCGCTCTGTCGCTCGAAGCAGAGGATGCAGGGAGGCGCAGGGCAGAGGTGGACTCGGGGCTCCGGCGACAGGAACTTGAAGCGCAGGGCACGAGGAGGCGCGACTCCGGCGGTGCAGGGCATGAGAGGAGGCCGTCGGCGGAAAGGGAGCAAGGCGGCGGCGACACGGGACTTGAGGCGCAGGGGCGAAGCTGACGACACCAGCGCACGGGCGAGGCATGGGACGGCAGGTCTGGGCGGCGAGGTAAAGGAGACCCGATGGAGGAAGCGAAGGCGTCGGGCAACTCGGCTCCGTGGCCCAGCATCTTTGGTTGATGACGGCGACGCCCTGGGTGGTCGTCGGAAGAACTCCAGCGAGGCTTGCTGGAGTCGAGGAAGAACCGAAGAAGGAATCCAGCGGCGGCTCCTCCATAATTGGGCGGCGCGAGAAGCAGGGCGACGAAGGCTTGGGACAGAGGACCCGGTGGAGGAACGACGCTGCGGGATTCGACGGCCATGGGCTCCTGCTAAGTGATGCAGCGAGAACAGAGAACGGTGAAGAAAGGGACATGACACGAAGAGGGAAAGAGGGCGACACAGGACCTCCAGGCGGCGGTGGCATGCTTGCTCCGGCGAGGCTCGAGCAGGAGGCGTGCTCGAGGCCGAGAAGGCGCTCGGGATTGCGGCGCTGCGCGGGGCTGCTGGATCCAGAGCCCCTGCGGGATGAACTGGGGCGACGAGGGCCGTTCGATCTGGATCTGATGTTCCAGATCGACAGTGGGGAGCTGCACTGGTTAGTTGGTTGTAGTGTGGTGGATCTGGTGGTGCGAGGTGGTGGCTACGTGTGGATAGGCTCGGGTGGGATCCCGAGGAAGATGCCGCTGGCGGCGACGCAAGGGACAAGCTTCCTAGAATTTAGTGTTTGACTAGAAATGGACAAGGGGGACTATATATAGCAATACAAATCAGTTTAGGGCGGCTAGGTCCCTTCGATCGTAATCAGACGGACGGAAAAAAATAGGTTAGGTAGCCCAAATAAGAAAACGGAGATGTTTTGTAGATGTTTGGGGATGATCTGAATCCAATGGTGACGACTGTTCCAGTCGGGTCTGGGACAGTTGCCGGACGCGCGTGAGGGTTCAAAGCACTACGCAAGGAGGGGTTAGGTGGTCTGGCGGTTGCTAGTGGACTGTGTAGATGGTCTAGGTAGGAAAGAGAGGGAAATCCCGGCAACAGTTTTCGGAGGCCGAAAACGTCCGACGTTTGACCGGCTATATTGCCGCTATAGTTTAACGGTTGGGCTATCAGACGGACTCTGAGTGCGATGAAACTTGGCAGGCGGTCTACTTACAACATAACAACACCGCACGCTAACTTTCAACCCATTCCGAGAACATTTTCCGGCCACTTATAAAATAATATTTCGGACGTGCCGCGGGCGCGTGCAAGTGAGTATGGGCTCAGAACGGACAATGGACGGAACTGGCGAAACCCGGACGGATGCATGTTTTGAAAACATGATGATGCAATTTGGATGATGACATGGCAAGATGCAACACGCAAGCGAATGACATGGCAACAACAACGAATAACTGCAAGACACCTGGCGCAACGGTCTCGGGGCGTTACAACACTCCACCACTACAAGAGGATCTCGTCTCGAGATCTAGGATGGCACCGGAGGGAAACGGAAGAGGACGAGAAGAGGTAAAGCTAAGTTTCTTCTTTGACAAACGAGTGAAACCACGAACCTTGTGAGGTTGAACAAATTGAAAGAAAGAATACAACGAAGATGAACAAAGTTGGAAGCACTCCGTTAGAAAAAAGGAACAAGGAACAATACGGGAACCTTGTAGGTTGAAAGACATAAGAAGAAGGGTTCCAATGGACAAGAAGTACATGCAAGCACTCCGGTTGAAACGAGATGTACAAGGAGCGGTATGATCAATTACGACAACACCCCGGTTGGAAAAGGAAGCCATAGAATATGAACTTGGCAAAATGAAAGCACTTGGATGGGACTCCGGATAAAAGAGGAATTATAGCCACACTCCGGTTAAATGATAAGCATGAAAAGAACACGATCCTCACAAATCGAGATGATGAGTGAAAAGAGCGACATCACAATGCCTCCGGAAGAAAGAATAGAAGATATATCATTGGAAAGAAATAAAGAATGGAGAAGAAAATGCCAACTTCTGCCACAAAAGAGCTTGGAGAGCACCCTTGCAAGAAGGTTATAACGGAGTTGTTGGAAAACCAACAATGAAAAGAATAAACTTGCAGTGGGCTTATGGAAAACTTCTCAAAATTGAGGCGAAATTCTGCCCACTACGGAAAACAAAAGATTGGATTGATATCAACAAGAAGACGAGAATCTTATTTCACCGGGAGGATAAATGAAGAACTTGGGTCATTTATAAGCTCCATAAATAGCAACAATCCTTAAGGAAAGCTTTAGGTGAAATATAACCCAAGATAACTCCAATGAAGAGATTGATGGATTGAGAAGAGCTCATGCTCGAAGAAATTGATGGGTTTAACTATCTCATTCTTGACAACCTTTGAATCATGAAACACGAACTCAAATTGTAACGAATGACATAACACCACCTCAAAAGATAAGATAGAAAGAATTGCACTTCGGAGTGCAAAATAAAGAATGCTTGAAATCCTCAAAACAAAACATGTGTTGAACACCATGTTTATTTGAGAGTATAGCTTGGCGGATCTTATCTTCGATAGAAAACTCGAAGAACAATTGAAGAATGAAAATAATCCTTAACGAACCATATAGAGTCTCCATGAAGAACTCCGGTAATAAAAGAATGATCAAACAAAATGAAAATTGAAAAGAACTCCGGGAGAAGCCTTGCAATGATTTAGATGGATCTTTGCGACGAGATAAAGCGGAAAACTTGGAACTCCAGAAAGATAAGATGAAGCATCTCGAACCGAGAATGTTATATGATGAACAACTCTGGCAAGAAAAATTAGATCACTTGGATGAAACAATAATAAGAATTACGTTATGAGTATCCTTCACCAATTTAGATTGATGACAAGCAACAGATTTGGCATACTACTTATTCTCGTTGAGAAGGATTAAGATAGATATAGCGTAAACTTGGGAAGGTCTTCGACGAACCGCCGTTAGGATTTGGAAAGTACGAATGAATTGATATGATAACAAAGAAAGAGAAATCTTGAACGAACCACCGTAAGAATTGAAAACGAGCGAAGAAAAGATAAAGAGACACCGGGGAGAATTTGAGAACGAATGACGATACTTGATGGAAATTTGGATACATGAGAACGATCTCATGAGCAGACTAGAGAATACTAGAACGATGCACCAGCAAGATTTGGAGAACGAGAGCTGAAAGCTGAGAATGAATAAACCTGAAATGATGGCCTTTGAAGAATCAAACTGAAAAGACCCTTGAATTGCTCCGGAAGGGTGAAACGCATTGTCACAATCGAAAACAATTATGAGAGGATGGCATCAAGCTTGAACTTCGCATCTTTGGAAGAACGGGTAAGAATTCAAGATGAACTCTTCTTCGGTCTTCAAATCCAGGAATGACGAGAAGAACACCACCAAATTGTTGAGACACTCCGGAATAATGAAGAAGTTGAACCAACGCTGACAAGAATTTGAAAGATCTTGGAGAAAGGCATTTGACTGATGATAACTCATTCTTACGTCAAACTTTGAGAAAATTTGAGGATAGCTCCGGGAAAATTAGAAGAGTCAGGTAAGATCCTGGGAAAAGACCTGTGGGTTAGGGCCCACTCAAAAGAAACACTGTTGAACAATTTAGAAGAGAGATTGCGCCGGTTGAATTAAATGACTTGAATGGGATAACATCCTCAAAAGAACTTGAACAAATTGTGAATGGAAACTAGAATCTCCTGAGATATCTTCAGCACTCCGGAACAAATGAATAGGGAAAGGTGAATAAAATAAGAGAGTCTTTGATAAGAACTTCCAACATGGAAAACATGTGAACCAATGAAAAAGATATGATCAACACCGAAAGCTTGCATTGAATCCACCAGAGAAGGAAAAGAACGAAGAATGATGAACTTGAAGCTCCGTTAGAATCTTCATGAGAATCACCGGATAAGAACATTGACGAAAAATAATTGAGAGGTTTCCCATCAATAAGATGGATACTTGATTGAGAAATCCGAGTCCTTGAAGAAAAAGAAAGGGTGGGAGGGTGGGAAAACAAAGACAGCTTGGGACGGATGAAGCAAACACTGTTGCAAATAACTGAGAATTGATCTCGCGAATGTTGAAATGATTGGATCCACTTGAAGAGAAACACGCCAGTTGAAAAGGATTGGCATGACCATCTCGATGATCGAAAAGGATTAGTATTCACATAGAAATATGAGAACACCGCTTAGGAAAAAGGCATGGAATCAACACTTGACTTCGAAGTAACTCGAATACCACAATCAAAACAAAACAAAGGATTGGTTTGCAAAATAAGACGGAAACAAACATTATGATAGATCCCATATCGTATCATGTGTCTATTAGAAAGAATTCCTACGTGATACTTGAATTCCCACTTATAAACTCCCGAAACTTTCCGGTTATGCAATTAGGTGTTGGGGATACAGGGGAAGCCTAATATCTCACCCAAAACTAACAAATCCTACATCCAGCTGTATCCATCCTTCAACACATAACCAAGAAACCTTCAGAAATCATTTACCTCAACCTTCGAAAAGCATCTGTTATACGAGTTAGGCAATACTCCCGAACTCCCGCCCCAGTACTGGGTGGCGTCGAGCTTATCTCACCAATAACTGCATAAAAGAGAATTTCGATGTCGGCGAACTCAGGTATTCCAGAACTGCAACGATAAAATTGTGACAACAACACCTTGAAGCTCAACTCCCCGGGACACTGCCACAACCCCTAAATGCCAAGAGGCACCAAGAACAATGTTCTCGGCACAAAACCATTGGCATGATTCCAAGATACCCGCGTGATCCTAAATATTCTTTTAGTGAAATTTGAGGAGAGAAGAGTCAAAACTCTATGCCAGGAGGCCTCACCAGAGCGACGAAGGGGCTGAGGAGCAAAAAGAATCCTACTCTCCGATATATATATTCCTAAGACTCAAAACATTTTGTTCTAGACTCAACAACGTCAGCGATTAGATCAAGCAGGAGGCTCCTAAGTTGGGGAAGGCTCTGATTACCAACTTGTAACACACACAATGCGACAATATCTCCCACGTGTTGAGGCATGACTTAGAGGCATAACCGCATGGTAGGCATGTCTCAAGAGGGGTAATCTTTACACATCCCATGTACTGAATAAGAGAGGGATAAAGAGTTGGCTTACAATCGCCACTTCACACAAATACAAGTTAAACATACATCATCCAGAATACAATCAAGGTCCGACTACGGAACCAAAATAAAGAAAGACAACCCCAAATGCTAGATCCCTGATCGTCCCAACTGGGCTCCACTACTGATCAACAGGAAACGAAACAAAACAACTATCAAGATCTTCATCGAGCTCCCACTTGAGCTCGGTTGCGTCACCTGCACTGGTATCATCGGCACCTGCAACTGTTTGGAAGTATCTGTGAGTCACGGGGACTCAGAAATCTCACACCCGCGAGATCAAGACTATTTAAGCTTATGGGTAGGAAAGGGGAAATGAGGTGGAGCTTCAACAAGCACTAAGCATATATGGTGGCTAACTTACGCAAATAAGAGCGAGAAGAGAAGCAACGCAACGGTCGTGAACTAGAAGTGACCAAGAAGTGATCCTGGAACTACTTACGTTCAAGCATAACACAAGAACCATGTTCACTTCCCAGACTCCGCCGAGAAGAGACCATCACGGCTTCACACGCGGTTGATTCATTTTAATTAGGTTAAGTGTCAAGTTCTCTACAACCGGACATTAACAAATTCACATCTTCCCATAACCGTGGGCATGACTTTTGAAAGTTCAAAACCCTACAGGGGTGTCCCAACTTAGCCCATCACAAGCTCTCACGGTCAACGAAGGATATTCCTTCTCCCAGGAAGACCCGATCAGACTCGGAATCCCGGTTACAAGACATTTCGACAATGGTAAAACAAGACCAGCAAAGCCGCTCAAATGTGCCAACAAATCCTGATAGGAGCTGCACATATCTCGTTCTCAGGGCACACCGGATTGTCCAAGATTCCGGTAGGCCAACCCAGAGTGGCCCCTGGTGGCCACTGACTGCTGACAGGTTGGACCAACACTCAGAGGAGCACTGGCCTGGGGGTTTAAAATAAAGATGACCCTCGGGCTCCGGAAACCCAAGGGAAAAGGCTTAGGTGGCAAATGGTAAAGCCAAGGCTGGGCCTTGCTGGAGGAGTTTTATTCAAAGCGAACTATCAAGGGGGTCCCATTCCCCCATCCGCGTAAGGAACACAAAATCAATGTCGGTTTCAAAACCGGCGGATCTCGGGTAGGGGGTCTCAAACTGTGCGTCTAAGGCGGATGGTAACACGAGGCAGGGGACACGATGTTTACCTAGGTTCGGGCCCTCTTGATGGAGGTAATACCCAACATCCTGCTTGATTGTTCTTGATGATATGAGTATTACAAGAGTTGATCTACCATGAGATCAAAGAGGCTAAACCCTAGAAGCTAGCCTATGGTATGATTTTCTGTTGTCCTACGGACTAAAACCCTCCGGCTTATATAGACACCGGAGGAGGCTAGGGTTACACAAGGTCGGTTACAAAGGAGGAGATATACATATCCGTTTTGCCTAGCTTGCCTTCCACGCCAAGTAGAATCCCATCCGGACACGGGACGAAGTCTTCAATCTCATATCTTCATAGTCCAACAGTCCGGCCAAAGGATATAGTCTGGCTGTCCAGAGACCCCCTAATCCAGGGCTCCCTCAGTAGCCCCCGAACCAGGCTTCAATGATGTTGAGTCCGGCGCGCAGTATTGTCTTCGGCATTGCAAGGCGGGTTCTTCTCCAAATCTTGAATGTATGTTAAGTAGTGTCCGACCCATAAATGTTGGACTTCTTGGCTTCTGTGCTCAATAAGGGCTATCTCCCACGCGTCGGACGAATACGAGGAGCCAGGGAATTTTTACATTCGCCCCCTAGCCAGGCAAATAAATTGTCTATTAAAGGGATGGGGATTCTTAGATCCAATCCATACCATCCTCCCACGACGAGAATCCATTAGAGCGCGCTTCGGAAAAATCCACTCCAACATGGCCGACCACCGCAGCTCCTCCTCCCGCCCCCGTAGCCCTTAGCCTGGTGATTGGGAGAGGTGTTCGTCCCACACAGTCGATTAGTAGAGCTGCAGACTCAGGTATTTCTCCCTCCAGCGTATATGGTCCCCGTCCGAGCCGGGCTCGCCACCTATAATGGCAGGGAGCAAGCAGAGAGCTTCCCCAGCCCCTCTAAGGGAGAGCAGGTGTGCCTTGTTCCTTACTTACTAAGGGGACTCGGATTTCCAATTCATCCATTCCTCCATGGGCTCCTGGAGTTTTACGGCCTCCAACTGCATAATTTCACCTCTGCTTCCATATTACACATCGCCGGCTACGTTGCCCTTTGCGAGCTATTTCTGGGCTTCGAGGCTCATTTCGAGCTGTGGAAAAGGTTATTTTGCCTTGTGCCCCGCACACAGAAGGGGTCACTTTATCAAGTGGGCGGAGCCGAAATATGGCGCATCGTCGAAACCGGATACCTGTCCGGTACTCCGAAGAAGACGTTCGAAGACTGGCCTTCGGAGTGGTTTTATATGGAGGACGTCCCCCTTTCCAGATCCTATTCGGCGGGGTCTTCCTGAGTTCAATAATGCTCCTCTGAAGAAACACCAAAGCTGGCGCCCACGGAGCCCCCAGGAGGAAGACAACGGAGAAGTCCATTACCTGATGAACCGGATTAAAGCGCTGGCTCAATCATGATTAACAATAATCGAGGTTATGTCAATATGCATAATGCGGGGAGTGCATCCACTTCAATATCGAGGGCACCCCCTGTGGTGTTTTAACGGGGAAGAGGACGCCACCCGTTGCGGGCGTAAGGGACCGGACTCTGCTGCTGCTTTGGCAAAAATTATGTCCGAGTTGTTCAAGGGAGAGGAAGAGGAGTTCATCCGTATCAAGCCACGGGATGGATTCTCCATGTACAACCCTCCAAGTTGGGTGAGTTATACCTCCTTACTCCCATTCTTCCCGCATTCTTCGTCGTAGGTACTCACCTTGCCATTTTACGGCAGGAATTGCGAAAAGCTGTAAGGGATGTCAACAACCCATCTCCACAACTAGAGGACCTTGGCCGGGCCCTCGGTCCCGGGCTCGAAGAGGATCCGGACATATTCATGGAGCTGATAGATAGGCAATTCTATCAATTGAGCTGCGATGACGCCACGTGGGCATAACGGCCGACTATCCCAGACTGCTCCCTGTGTCGCACGTAAGAAAAACGAAAATCCCAACTCCAATAATAGGATCCCCTTTTAGACACTTCACCTACCGTACGTATATGGTGTTTTACAGGGAAGGCATTCAGGATGCTGTGCCGAACCCGCAGCAACTCGCCAACAAGAGGCACCGAAGCCGAGTAGGCCAAAAAGGAAGGAGGTCGGGACGGAGACGCCGGCGCAGAGGTATGACACAAAACCTCGCTCCATGGTTGTCGTCTTTCTCAAAATGCAATGACGTCCATGCTTCTTTAATAGAAAAAACACTCGCCAAAGTATATCCGGAGAGGCTGCCGATCACGCCTCTACCAGTCGGGCTCCAGGGCCGGACATAGAGGCGGAAGCCAACATGGGGGGACGCCGGATGCTCCTCCTATAGAGGATGCAGATAGACTATCCGCTACAAATTCAGAAGTTGAGAGCGCCATGAATCATAGGCATCGCCGGGCCGTACTCCGTGACCCTTGCTTCTCAACAGAGGCATTTGATGCCTTCAATTCTGGAGACGCGTACCTCCGTGCTGCTCAAAATGGTCTAGCCAGAGCCACGTACCAGTATGTAAGGGATATACGGGTAAGCAAATCTGATGATTATATGTATCAGTAGCCCCTGAGACTTGAAACAGTTGATGCAACTGATTTAAGGATCATTATTTGTGCAGGTTCTTACGGAGAAGAATTCCCAACTGTCTCAAGAGCTGGACAAGTGCAAGGCCCAGCTGGAAGCTGCTGTTGCCGCATTGAAGGAGTCCAAAAAGGGCCCCCCTGGTAACTTTTCTGTCTATTGCAAAGAATATCGGTACCAGGTAGTATGTGGCATGTATGCACACCTAACAATAGATGTTGCAGGTGGCCCCGGAGTGAATCCGGAGGCCATGGAGGCGGATGCGGCATGTGATGATCGACAATGAAATGCTGACAAGCGCGTGTTGACGTGAGTCAGGCAGGAGAAAAATGATCTCCAAGATGCCAATATCCGGCTGGGCGTGGAACTGGAGGATGTCCGAGCCCAGCTTGCGGACTCCGTGAAGGAGAATAAACGGCTTCAGCGCGGCATTTTTAGTAAGTGCTTGGATGAACTTTTTAAAGGAGTTCGGCGGAGAAGCCTGCTAACAGCGTTATGTCTGCAAGTATGCCGACGGGTCGTCCCGTGGAGGAGATGCCCGGGCCTTCGGGTGATCTTCTACCAGAGCTCTCACAACTGCACGAACAAGTTCGGCAGGTGATGTAGAGTATTGCTCAAGCCTTGTGGCCATCCGCGTCCCCGCCAGGAGGCATGGGGGAGCTTATAGAGAAGCTCAAGGGAGCGCGGCGGCGATTCTGATTATGGAAGATATCATCCTGCCAACAAGGTGCGAGGGAAGCCTGGGCTATGGTGACGACACGATATACCAAGGCTGACCCAAACCACATGGCTGAGGTCGGACCTGTGGGGCCCGATGGGAAAGAGATCCCCGTCAGTTTAGTGTATGATGAAGTAGAATTAGCCGCAAAGTATTCCCAACAGGATTGTAGGCTAGATAGCCTGTTGGATGGTATAGAAGAAGAATTTAATCAGTCTTAGTGACTATGTACTTCAAGTGACATATGTAATGTCCCTAGCCGGATTGTAAATCATTTGTCATGGTGGACCTTTTCGCTTCAACCTCTGGACCCGATAGTCTGGAGTGTATCCAAATACGCACTCAGTTTTATAAAAACCGGGGTATGCATGGAAACCAGGCGTAGGGGTCATAAGTGCTTGAACAGAGAAGTACCCAACTAGCTATGTTATATTACATGGATAGTAAGAAACTTCTTCCAGGGAGAATAGTTCTGTTAAGGGTTCCTTTCCCTGGGTACACATGCCCTAATGTGCATGTCCGAACTGCGAGACGCAGGCTAAAAACATCTGGGGGCATGTAGTAATTGAAATGAAAGTCATCTTTTATTCACTGACCGAATATTCCCTTAAGAACGCTAGCTTTCGGCTTCACCCACTCTGAGGTACACATCCAGCTGACCTGACAGTAACAATCGTAGAGGTGCTCCCCTTATGCCCTAGCCGAATTAACGGGAATGTAGGGCATAAATACAAGAGCCAGGCAACCCAGCTTGGCCAAAACTTAAGTCATATCGATGCATATAATGGCGAAAAAGGTACATGCAGAAGAATAACACATGTGCGGGGCATAAAGCCCGGAAAGGTAATTGTATTAAGCTTCTGTATAGGAAGTCCCCATGTATATTGAGTGCGGTTAGCGCGTCAGGATTGTGTAACCAAGACACAAGTGTAGCTCTTTAGGGCCTTGAAGAGAAAAGAGAGAAAGAAAGAGAGAAACAACAGATGTGCAAAAAATTCATGGAGGTAAGGAGACGAACATAGAGTCCGACGCTAGGCGTAGAATCTTCGGAGTCTGGCTGCATTCCATGGGTTTGGCTCGAGTCGATTATTCGATGCATCCCGCAGACGGTAGGCTCCACCAGTCAGAACCTGGTCGATAATGAAGGGACCTTCCCATTTGGGCTTGAGCTTGTTCTTTTTCTTCTCCGTCAGGCGTAGAACTAGTTCGCCAACATTATAGGTTTTGGCCCACACTTCTCTGCTTTGATACCTTGGGGCCTGTTGCTGCTATAATGCGGAACGGGCTTTTGCCATGTCGCGCTCCTCCTCCAGGGCATCCAAACTGTCCTGCCGATCGAGCTTGACCTCTCTTTCTTCGTACATGCGAACTCGAGGTGAGTCATGAATTATGTCGCAAGGCAGAACCGCCTCGGCGCCGTACACCATAAAAAACGGTGTGTATACGGTAGTGCAATTCGGCATGGTCCGTAGCCCCCAAAGTACGGAGTCGAGCTCCTCTACCCAATGAGTGTCTGATTCCTTTAAAGACAAGACTAATCTTGGTTTAATGTCGCTCATGATAAGACCATTTGCTCGTTCAACTTTACCGTTAGTTTGCGGATGATAGACAGAAGCATAATCGAGCTTGATGCCCATGTTACTGCACCAAAGTTTCACCTCGTCGGCTATAAAATTTGTGCCATTGTTAGTGATGATGCTGTGGGGGACGCCATAACGGTGTACAACCCCAGATATGAAGTCTATCACCGGTCCGGATTCAGCCGTTTTGACAGGTTTGGCTTCTATCCATTTGGTGAATTTATCCACCATGACCAGTAAGTATTTTTTCTTATGGGTTCCCCCTTTGAGGGGTCCAACCATATCGAGCCCCCAGACCGCAAAGGGCCAAGTAATGGGGATTGTTTGGAGGGCGGTAGGTGGCATGTGACTTTGATTTGCAAAAAGCTGGCAACCGACACAATGTTGTACCAGATGTTGTGCGTCTCCCCGGGCCGTTGGCCAATAAAAACCTATACGGAAGGCCTTGCTTACAAGGTCCCTGGCTGCGGCATGGTGGACGCCAAGTCCGGCATGGATTTCTGCCAGAAGCTTCTGCCCTTCCTCTTCGGAGATGCACCTTTGAAGAACTCCGGTTGTGCTTTTCTTATAAAGCTCTCCCTCATGGACATTGTAGGCTTTAGATCGCCGCACTATGCAGCGGGCCTCATTTTGGTCCTCGGGTAATTCCTATCTAGTTAGGTAGGCCAGGAATGGTTCTGTCCACGGGGCGATGACGGCCATTATCTCGTGGGCTGAAGCTGTTATTTCGGTGGCAGAGCCTCCGATTGTGTCAGAGTATTCGGTATATGGGGTTGTGGCCGGGTCCGGACTATTTTTGCCGGTGTCCCCTTCCCATACCACGGATAGTTTAAACAATATTTCTAGGAAGATGTTCGGTGGGACAGGGTCGCGTTTAGCGCTGATACGGGCTAGGATGTCCGCTGCCTGGTTGTTTTCCCAAGACACATGGTGGAATTCGAGCCCCTCGAACCGAGCTGACATTTTGAGGACGGCGTTGCGATATGCCGCCATTTTCGGATCCTTGGCATCGAAGTCTCCATTTATTTGGGATATTGCAAGGTTCGAGTCCCCACGCACCTCTAGGCATTGGATACCCATGGAGACTGCCATCCGGAGGCCATGTAATAGGGACTCGTATTCGATTGCGTTATTGGAGTCTGTATATAGTATTTGGAGCACGTATTGCACCGTATCTCCAGTGGGGGACGTCAAGACGACGCCAGCCCCCAGACCAGCCAGCATTTTAGAGCCGTCGAAGTGCATGATCCCATTGGAGTATGCGCCGTACTCTTTAGGGAGTTCGGCTTCTGTCCATTCGGCTACAAAATCGGCCCGTACATGCGAATTAATGGCTCATCGTGGCTTATATGTTATGTTGAACGGGAGGAGCTCGATGGCCCATTTGGCAATCCGGCCCGTGGCATCGCGGTTGTTTATTATGTCATTGAATGGTACTTTGGAGGCCACCGTAATTGAACACTCTTGAAAGTAGTGTCGTAATTTCCGGGATGCCATAAATACCGCGTATGCTATCTTTTGGTAATGTGGGTACCGTGATTTGCATGGAATGAGGACGATGGATACATAATATACCAGCTTTTGAAGTGGGAATTTATGTCCGTCGATCTCTCGTTCGACGACGAGCATTGCGCTTACAACTTGGTGAGTTGCCGCTATATATAATAGCATTGGTTCGCCAACAGTTGGCGCGGCCAGGATTGGGTTGGTGGCCAGGATGGCTTTTATTTCTTCCAGTCCGGCCATGGCTACGTCTGTCCACTCGAAGTGTTCGGTGCGCCGAAGTAGGCGATAAAGGGGAAGTGCATTTTCTCCTAATCGGGAGATAAAGCAGCTTAAAGCCGCCACACATCCAATCAATTTCTGGATTTACTTGAGGTCAGTTGGGATAGCCAACTGCGACAGAGCTCGGATTTTAGCCGGATTTGCTTCAATTCCTCTACTGGAGACGATGAAGCTTAGGAGCTTTCCGGCGGGAACGCCGAAAACACATTTTTCCGGACTGAGCTTAATGTCGTATGTTCGGAGATTGGTGAACGTGAGCCTCAAGTCATCTATTAAAGAGTCGACGTGTCTGGTTTTAATGAACACATAGTCTACATATGTGACAGAGGCAAAGGTGTCCCGTCTTTCGATGAGATGGTGGCTATCGTTTTAGAGGAAGTCGACTTTGACGATCCGACTATGAATGTGCGAGGACGTAGCGCCTTAGCAATCGCTAAACCAACTCCGAGGGGTTATTGACCATGCCGGAGCACGATCAACCTGACCATGAGGGCATGTTTCCTGCGAGCAAACGAAGAACAAGCAAGAAACTGAGATTGCAATCTGGATATTGCGAATATAAGATGAAAGTTTTATTGATCAAGGTGGGGTTCTATGACGTCTTGGTCTGGTTATTGGACACAAACGAAGTACGCGAAGTTGCAGCTACGGCGAACTTTTAATCTAAACAAAACCCAAAGTCTAAACGACGCCCTAAGGGCTATATATATGGAGGAAGAGGGGGGAATTTCGTGGCCCTTGGAGGAGGGGTCCGAAACCAACCCTAACTCTTGTTTCCCCACACATACGGACTCTAAAAACAGCCTATACTCAAGTATTTCGAAAATACATGGGCCTGGCCCAATAATAAGGTGACGCAGCACCTAAAATAGCCTCTTGACGAAATTTATGAAGTGACATCTTGTATATTTTGTCCAAGGCTTCATGCACTCCTTATGGTGGCTTCAAAGTCCTGAAATCATCACTTGTAACTCCATTCTGGATCCCCTTGCGCATGCCATCATCTCCACGCTTGAACTTGTTCCAAGGTTCATCTTTCTTGTCCAAGCTAGGCCCTTCATTTGTAAGCAAGACAAATGTATCCAATTTAGGCAGCATCATATTCTCATGAACATAAGAATCGTTACCAAGAAATGAAAGTACCTAATAATTCAATTGGCGTGCGCGAGCTCTAGTAATTGGTCCAGTATGTATAGCAGCAGGGGTTGTGAGTGTAATAATGGTATTGATGTCCTCATCATCCTCCCCTTCTTGAAATGAAGTCGTCCTCGACGAAAGTTCATCGTCCTCACCCCAATAAGTCTTCAAATGTGCAATGTTAAAAGTGGGACTAACCCCAAAATCTGCAGGCAGCTCAAGTTTATATGCATTATCATTTATTTTCTCTAGCACCTTAAAAGGACCATCAGCACATGGCATTAGCTTTGATTTGCGCAAATTAGGAAATCTATCCTTACGCAAATGTAACCAAACAAGATCTCCAGGTGCAAACACAACATGTTTTCTACCCTTATCTCCAACAAGTTTATATTTAGCATTCATACGCTCAATGTTTTCCTTAGTTAACTCATGCATTTTTAAAATCAATTCAACATGTTCTTTAGCATCAAAATTAACCTTCTCCGAAGATGGAAGAGGCAACAAATCAATAGGTGCACGAGGTAGGAAACCATACACAATTTCAAAAGGGCACATCTTAGTAGTAGAATGCAATGAACGATTGCAAGCAAATTCAATATGAGGCAAGCATTCTTCCCACATTTTCTTGTTATTCTTCAAAACAGCCCTAAGCATAGTAGACAATGTTCTATTGACTACTTCAGTTTGTCCATCAGTTTGGGGGTGACAAGTAGTACTAAAAAGCAGCTTAGTCCCCAACTTAGCCCATAAACATCTCCAAAAGTGGCTAAGAAATTTAATATCACGATCTGAAACAATAGTATTTGGCACACCATGCAAGCGAATAATTTCACGAAAGAACAAATCAGCAACATTAACAACATCATCGCTTTTATGACATGGTATAAAGTGTGCCATTTTCGAGAACCTATCCACGACAACAAATATGCTATCCCTCCCCTTCTTTGTTCGAGGTAAACCTAAAACAAAGTCCATAGATATATCCTCCCAAGGAACACTAGGTACAGGCAAAGGCATATATAAACCATGAGGATTGAGTCATGACTTAGCTTTTTGACATGTAGTGCAGCGAGTAACAAAACACTCAACATCCCGTCTCATCTTTGGCCAAAAGAAATGTGTAGCAAGTATATCCTCCGTCTTCTTGAGGCCAAAGTGTCCCATTAATCCTCCTCCATGCGCCTCCTGCAACAACAAAATACGAACGGAGCTAGCTGGAATGCATAGCTTGTTAGCACGAAACACAAATCCATCATTAAGAACAAACTTGTTCCAAGTTCTCCCTTCCTTACAATTCTGCAATACATCTTTAAATTCAGCATCATGCACATATTGATCTTTGATGGTCTCCAAACCAAATATTTTAAAGTCAAGTTGTGAAAGCATAGTATAGCGACGAGACAATGCATCAGCAATAACATTTTCTTTACCCTTCTTGTGTTTAATGACATAAGGAAAAGTCTCAATGAATTCAACCAATTTAGCATGTCTACGGTTCAGTTTTGCTTGACTTTTAATGTGTTTCAAAGATTCATGATCAGAATGTATAACAAATTCCTTGGGCCATAAATAATGTTGCCATGTTTCTAAGGTCCGAACAAGAGCATATAATTCTTTGTCATAAGTAGAATAGTTCAGACTAGGCCCCCTCAATTTTTCAGAAAAGTATGCAACAGGTTTGCCATCTTGTAATAACACACCTCCTAATCCAATTCCACTAGTATCACATTCAAGCTCAAAAGTCTTATTAAAATCAGGAAGTTGGAGTAAAGGAGCATGTGTCAACTTATCTTTCAATACCGTGAAGGCTTCTTCCTGTGCGGTACCCCAAACAAAAGGCACATCCTTCTTTGTAAGCTCGTTGAGAGGTGCAGCAATGGTGCTGAAATCTCTCACAAAACGTCTATAGAAACCAGCGAGGCCAAGGAAACTCCTCACTTGTGTGACCGTTTTGGGTTGCGGCCAACTCTCAATAGCTTCAATCTTGGCTTTATCAACTTCAATTCCCTGTGGAGTAACAACATAGCCAAGAAAAGATACTGGGTCGGTGCAAAAGGTGCACTTTCCAAGGTTACCAAACAAACGTGCATCACGTAGAGCAATAAAAACAGCACGTAAATGTTCCAAATGTTCCTCCAAAGATTTGCTATAAATCAATATGTCATCAAAGTAAACTACCACAAATCATCCGATGAAAGCACGTTAAACTTCGTTCATTAACCTCATGAAAGTACTAGGTGCATTAGTTAACCCAAAAGGCATGACTAACCACTCATATAATCCAAACTTAGTTTTAAATGCTGTTTTCCATTCATCTCCCAATTTCATACGAATTTGATGGTATCCACTACGCAAATCAACTTTGGAGAATATTGTAGAGCCACTCAATTCATCAAGCATATCATCTAGCCTAGGAATAGTAATATTATTAATGCCTCTACAATCAACGCACATACGTGATGCACCATACTTTTTCGGCGCTAAAATGATAGGAACAACACAGGGACTAAGGGATTCGCGTATATAACCTTTGTCGAGCAATTCTTGTACTTGGCGCATAATCTCCTTCGTCTCCTCTGGATTGGTACGGTATGGTGCACGGTTGGGTAATGATGCACCGGGAATTAAGTCAATTTGATGCTCAATTCCTCGAATATGTGGTAATCCCGGTGGCACGTCTTGTGGAAAGACGTCAGTGAACTCCTGCAAAATGTTAGTGACAGCAGGAGGCAAAGAGGAAGGCACGTCCTCGAATGAAAATAATGCCTCTTTGCACACAAAAGCATAGCAAACAAATTTGCTAAAATCTAAATCATCAATATCAGATTTGGTGGCAATTAAACATGCACTTTCCAATTTAATTTTAGAAGCAACACTAGATGGTTTATTATTTGGCTGCATTTGTTGCTCAAATTCTTTTGCCACAATCTGATTTTCACTTTTTATTTTTCTCCTGTTTTGCTTTATTAGCTCTATTAATATCATATTTCAAAATGGAATCAGGAGTCATAGGAAGCAAAGTAATACTTTTATCCTGATGAACAAGAGTATACTGATTGTTTCTACCATGGTGTACAATTTTTTTTATCAAATTGCCATGGTCTACCAACTAATAAGGAACATGCTTGCATAGGTACCACATCACGATCAACATAATCAGCATATGTAGAGATACTAAAATGCACATGTACAGTATGTGTTACCTTAACCTTGCCACTGTTGTTGAACCATTGGATGTAGTAAGGATGTGGATGTGGTCTTGTGGTGAGAGATAGCTTCTCCACCATCTCCATGCTAGCCAAGTTATTGCAGCTCCTTCCATCTATGATGACGCGAACAGAACGTTCCTTCACAACTCCCTTTGTATGGAACAAATTATGCCTCTGATTTTGCTCAGCTTGTGTGACCTGCACACTCAAAACATGTTGAGCAACTAAACTTTCATACCTATCAGCATCTTCAGGAGCCATGTATTGCGTCTCATGATCAGAATCATCTCGACCGTGTTCTTCACGTGCAATAAGAGCCAAAGTCTCCTCATCATAGTCACTAGCGGACTCATACCCACCATCCTCAGTTTAATCATCACACGCTGAGATTGGCATTCTCTCGCAAAATGTCCTCTTCCCTTACAACGGCGACAAATAATATCACTTGTGTGCCCTGTTGATGCCATGGACGAAGAAGAGCTCTTCGCAGGTCCGGCAGGTGTGCTCTTGGCAGATAGTGGTTGTTGTGCCTACTTTCTTGTATCACGGCTGGAGGTGGCACCTGATGGAGGTGCTGGTGGAGTGGAAGTAGAGGATGCACGTGGTGTCCATGATGAAGATCGACCTGCAGAAAAGTTAGTTCGCGCCAATGCCTGTCGATCCTGCACTTCACGTTCAACTTTACAAGCGAGATGGAATAAACGAGTGATATTAGTATACTCCTTATACTCTAGAATGGTCTGAATCTCTCTATTCAATCCACCCATAAAACGTGCAAGCATAGCTTCATTCTCCTCAACAATACCACATCTAATCATGACAGTTTGTAATTCCTGATAATATTCTTCTACAGAATTTTTTCCTTGTCTTAAACGCTGCAATTTTTGAAGTAATTCACGTTGATAATATGGTGGAACCCAACGAGTACGCATAGCAGTTTTCAAAGCAGCCCAAGTAGTTGGAATAGGATAGTCTACAATGTTCAGACCACCAAACACATGCAAAGCTAGTGAAAGCACAAACAGCAGCGGGAACACGTCTCTCCTCAGGATATTCTAAACATGTAAATCGTTGTTCAGTTTCTAACTCCCAAGTAAGATATATATCAGGAACATATCTACCCTCAAATGGTGAAATATTCAATTTTAGTTTAGGAAGATGGTCATGTACTGTCACACCCTAGCTAGTTCATGCATTAGAGTGTTGCATCATGTTTATTCTTTCATCAGAAACCTGAAATGGGGATGACAGAACCCCCAGCCCCCTCTGAAACCAACTAGGGTTTACTAAAAACTTTTTCAATGAACCTGAAATGCCCTTCTAAAATGCCCATCATTTTTGTCTTGGTTCAGAACCTCTGCCAAAAGTGATGCACATTTTCCTAGGCCATCTTAGGGTTTGTGAATTAAATCATAAATATTTGAATTTGGGCATTTAAAATTATATAAAATATTTAAATGCTCAAATATCCCCAAACTAAAATGTTTCATGTTGGAAATAATCCAACTATGGACCAGGAGTAGTTTGGTGATTTTAGGAGTTGCCTAAGTATTTTATTTAATTCAACAAAGTTGCAGAAGTATTTAAAAAACAGAAAACAGAAAAAAATAGAAAACATTACCTGGCGCCCCGCACCCGGCCCACCTGCCGGCCCAGCCCAGCGCCGCTCCAGCGAGCTGCTTGCCGGCCAGGCAGGCAGGCAGGTGCGCGAGGGCGACCGCAGCGCGCGCCACGCAGCTGGCTGCCGCCCTGCTCCACCTCCTCGCCTCGGGGCTGGATGGATGAGCTCCACGCAGCGCCGTGAACCCGCAGGACACCTCCATTCTCCCCCAACCTCTCTCTCTCGCGCTCCCCCGCCATGGCCGACGCCATCGCCGACACCCCCTCGCCGTAGCGACGCCCTCCGTCGACCCCACGCCGTGCCGCCGTGTCCAGGAGCTCCGCTACCCTCCTCTCCTTCGAGCAAGCCGAGCCCCGAGCGCTTGCAAGGCCCGAGCCCACTACATCGATCTCGACCGAACCGCCGTCGTCGCTCCGGTCCGTCCCCGGCCGCACCAAGGGCTTCGTCGAACTCCCCATGAGCTTAGCCATCTTCCCCTCTCTTCTTTTCTTGCTCCCGAGCCGTGTAGCGACCTCCCGGAGCTCAACCGCACCCACCACCGTGGAGCTTGTCGCCGACGTGCTCCCGGTCACCCTCCGACCACTCCACGGTGTCCATCATGCTCACCGCGTCACGTAGCACCTAACTAGCTACTCCCCGCACCTCACCGACCCCCCTAGCGACAAGTTCGACTTCGGACGAACTCCGGTGGCTGCCAAAGTCGTCGTCGGCGCCAACTCCGGCCACCCCGACCCCAACGGATTCCACCAAGAGCTGCGGCTCGACCTCAGCTCCTCTCCGGTGGCCTCCGCGGCTCGTTTGGTTGCCGGAACGGCAAAAATCACTTCCGCCGCCGCGTTGGGCTCGCCGGCGGCTAAACGCCGGTGCAGCCGACCTGGGTTTGACCACGGGTGGGCCCTGGTTGACTCTCCTGAGTCAATGACAGGTGGGGCCCAGCCCTGTTAATTAAACAGGTTTAGTTTTAATTAAACTTTAACTAATCTAATCACACTGACACGCGGGACCCACTGTCAGGTTTGACCCGGACGTGTCCCGTTGACCTGCTGACGTCACACTGACGTCAGGCTGACGCAGTAATTGATTTTCTGGAATTAATCTAATATAGGAAATTCCAGAATATAGTTTAAACTTCAAAAATTCATAACTTTTATTCTGTAACTCCAAATCAGACAAATTATATATGAAAAATGATCAGAAAAATCCAATCTATCCATCTGTACTATTTTCATGCATGATTAAACAAGTTAACCTGATGTTTAATGCAGAACAAGGAAAAACACTTTAAAAGGGCCATGTTTGAGTTTGAAATTTGAATCTTTGATTCAAATTGGTTCAAATCCTTCTGGTCTTAGTTGCATTAGCCCAACACACTCATATTGCCATGTTTCATGCATGCATCATATTGTTGCACATTGTTTGGTGATGGTTGTGTACCGGTGTTCTTGCGGCAGGTTCTGCCTCCGAGGAGTACCGTGATTACCCTAACGAAGAACCGTATCAGTGCATCGAACCATCAGGCAAGCAACCAACCATTTGATCATATCGATACAATCCCATGTTCTCGCTCCTGCTCTCTTTTACTGCATTAAGACAACGCGTTTCAAACTGCTGTGTGCTATGGTAGTTGAACCCATTTCCTCTGCATGACCTGTCATTGCCACAGTAACTAGATGAAACCCACTAGCATGTGTAGGAGTTGATTGAGCCATATGTATGTGTTGTTCCTACCTTGCTATGCCTGCTATGCTTAGAGTCGTGTCAGGTCTGGTTCATCTGGGTGATGGGCTAGAGTGAAATGATTATGTCGGTAATGAGAGTGGTGTGGTGAACACGATTTGGTAAAGGTATCGATGAGAGGCCATGTAGGAGTACATGGTGGGTTGTTTCATTGAAGCCGACCTTAAGCACTGAGATCTGTATGTGTGATTTAAGATACAGCTACTACCATGCATTGGGCCCTGAAATATGACCCCGCTCGACTTCTTATTCACCCTAGCTCTCTGTCCAGGAGTTGCAAGTAGTTTCTGGTGTTTGTAGCCTACTGGAGGCCGTGGACAGCGCTGACCGTAGGGGTGGGCTGTGATGCGGTAAGTACGTGGTCGGGTGTACCGAATACCCGTTAGGTATCTCGGGAACCCTGTTCACATCGTTCGGGGCCGTATGGGAAACCTCGGCCGGACTCCCTGCGGATGGAACCTGGATAGGCGATAAACCTAGACTAGAGACTTAGGTGTTTAGGTAGGTCGTGGTCTACACCCACGTCGGCTTTCGCTTGAAGTCTGCCGAGCACATGTCGTGTGCAGACGCTAAGTGGTGGAAACATGTATGAAGAAGTACACCCCTGCAGGGTTATCATGATCTATTCGAATAGCCGCGTCCGCGGTAAAGGACTACTTGGTTGCCTATACAGTTCATAGACAAGTAAATGGAAACTACTAAAAGCTTCAAGATAAGTGTGAGTGCCGAGGATGGCTCTTCCGTAGGAAAACGGAGGTGGATCCTCGGTAGTGTATTGAAGTGGTGAGTAGTGGACTCGTGTACGCAAAACCATTTCAAGTTGGAGTATCGTAGGATAGCCTAGCCAAGAGTCAAAGCTGGCTTGCTGCAATAACTCCACCAACCCTTCTTGATAATGTGCATGTATGTAGGATCTGATGTAAGTCTTGCTGAGTACCTTTGTACTCATGTTGCTATAATTTACATTTTTACAGAAGACTCTACAACCCCTTCTGATGGGTTCTTCGTAGACGTTGACATCAATGAGTAGGCTAAGGCCCAGGTGGTGATCCTGAGCTTGTGAAGGACCACGTAGTATAGCTAGGCTTTCCAAGCCTCTTTTATTTTACTAGTTGTCTGTACCCAGACAAGCTACTTCCGCTGCTGGTTTGTATGACTGTATGACTTGAATGCTGGGTCGTGTGACCCGTACCTATGTGTATGTTATGTATGGCTCTCTGAGCCTTAAATAAAGTACTTGTGTCATAGAGTCATGTTGTGATGCCATGTTGTATTTGCACATATCGGGCATATTGTGTGTATGATATTGAAATGCTTGGTATGTGTGGGATCTGACTATCTAGTTGTTTATCTTTAGTAGCCTCTCTTACCGGGAAATGTCTCCTAGTGTTACCGCTGAGCCATGGTAGCTTGCTACTGCTCTGGAACACTTAGGCTGGCCGGCATGTGTCCTTCTTTGTTCCTGTGTCTGTCCCTTCGGGGAAATGTCATGCATTGAGTACCGGAGTCCTGTTAGCCCGCTACAGCCCAGTTTACCGGAGTCCTGCTAGCCCAGTGCTACAGCCCGGACCCACATGCTGATGACCGACACGTTCAAAGCTGGGTCATGGATGCCTGTCCCTATAAGTCTGTGCCACTTTGGGTTTACAACTAGCCATGTCAGCCCGGGCTCCTTATCATATGGATGCTAGCGACACTATCATATACGTGAGCCAAAAGGCGCAAACGGTCCCGGGAAAAGGTAAGGCAACACCCGTGGGGATACCGTGCGTGAGGCCGCAAAGTGATATGAGGTGTTACAAGCTAGATCGATGTGACATCGAGTCGGGGTCCTGACATGTACCTCAGGTGGTGGTGCAGCCCTACCGTTGCGGTGATATGCATGAGGACGACCTGGTGGTGGTGGTGCTGGTGGTTGCACGTAGTTCTGATTTTGGTCAACCTCATCCTCGGAATGGTCCTCCACCTCTGCAGTAGCAGCAGGAGCGGCTGAAGCATCAACAACGGCACCAGAATTTTGCCCAGGGTCAATGGGAACGCTCTGTGCTCGTCCCACTTGATTTGGAAAGCAACGTTGTTGTTGTTGTTGTTGTTGTTGTTGTTGTAGAGGTGCGTTAGGGGCAGCCGATGGTGGTGGTGGAAGACGCGCGAGCAATTCATTGAACTTGTTATTGATCTTTGTTTCGAACGTCTTCTCCATGCCATCTATCGTCTCCATGGCCTCTTCAAATCTGTTTAGCACATCTTGCACCTATCCACTCATCATTTGCTGAAATTTATCATTCAACTCCTTATTCTCATGTTCTCCCAGTCAGTCTCGTCGGCTTGTGATCTTGCCATGGTTAGCAGCAATAGAAACACACAAGAATATGATCCTACAGACTACTAATAAGAGGTGGTGGTGGATGTCACAAATCCGTCAAGCAAATCTCAAATTCTTACCAGTTCTTACCCAGCAGCAGGCGGTGATCGACAATCGTCGTAGTCAAAACTCTCAAAGCTTGGATAGAGCGATTACTAGGGAGAGTCAAACACACGACGTAGATGTATGTGGAGCTGGGAAGACTTATAATATGGTAGCAAAAAGGGTCAGCAATAATCAATTCAGAGATGCAATGTTGAATAAACGCTCAACGACGGTACTGTGCTGGTCCTAGGCTAGACCGTACTAGAGACGCGAGCCTAGAACATGAACAAAATCACGACGCGACACGTAAACAAGGGAGGAGCACTCTCTGAATTTTTTTTCATTTTTTCACTTTTTTTGCACTTTTTTCCTCTTTTTTTTGCCCCGCAACAATTTTTTTTTGAAAAAGTCTACAAATGGTCTAAAAACTGCCTAGCCAGAATTTTCCAGACTTAGTTTTTTTTAGTTTGGAACTATTTTTCTACTGTGGGTAGCACGGAATCTCGGGAGTCCTACTCTGTCACGACTCGAAGTATGGCATGATCTGGAACTCGAAAACAAAGCAACAAATACTGGACTTGGACTGGTGGCGGAGATGAATCTGGTGGAACTCGGACTGGTGGTATATCTTGACTCGGATTGGTGGTAGTATATGGCGATGGTATATCTAGACTCGGATTGGTGGTGGTATATGGCGATGGTATATGTGGACTCGGATTGGTGGTTGTATATGGCAGCGGCGATGTATATGGTGGGGTGGTGGTATATGGTAATGGTGATGACGATGGTGCGGCAGCGGCGTGACGACCTGTGAACAGAACTCGAAACTCTAAGGGACTAGACGCTAAGACCAGCAACTCGACACGGCGATGCAACCACAAATTCAACAAAGCAAAACTCTAAAAAGACTATGCAAAGGCTCAGATTGGTTCGGATATGATGACCTAACCCTAATTTTTTTTGGCTTTTTCGTGGACTATAGGTATGAAGAACAGACTCGACCTAAACTACGAAAAACTGTAAAATCTCACCGAGCAACCTGGAAATCTGATACCACTTTATAGAGGCAAAGGTGTCCCGTCTTTCGATGAGATGGTGGCTATCGTTTTAGAGGAAGTCGACTTTGACGATCCGACTACGAACGTGCGAGGATGTCGCGCCTTAGCAATCGCTAAACCATCTTCGAGGGGTTATTGACCACGCCGGAGCATGATCAACCTGACCATGAGGGCCTGTTTCCTGCGAGCAAACGAAGAACAAGCAAGAAACTGAGATTGCAATCTGGATATTGCGAATATAAGATGAAAGTTTTATTGATCAAGGTGGGGTTCTGTGACGTCTTGGTCTGGTCGTTGGACACAAACGAAGTACGCGAAGTTGCAGCTATGGCGAACTTTTAATCTAAACAAAATTCAAAGTCTAAACGACGCCCTAAGGGTTGTATATATGGAGGAAGAGGGGGGAATTTCGTGGCCCTTGGAGGAGGAGTCCGAAACCAACCCTAACTCTTGTTTCCCCACACATACGGACTCTAAAAACAGTCTATACTTAAGTATTTCGAAAATACATGGGCCTGGCCCAATAATAAGGTGATACGCAGCACCTAAAATAGCCTCTTGACGAAATTTATGAAGTGGCATCTTGTATATTTCGTCCAAGGCTTCATGCACTCCTTATGGTGGCTTCAAAGTCCTGAAATCATCACTTGTAACTCCGTTCTGGATCCCCTTACGCATGCCATCATCTCCACGCTTGAACTTGTTCCAAGGTTCATCTTTCTTGTCCAAGCTAGGCCCTTCATTTGTAAGCAAGACAAATGTATCCAATTTAGGCAGCATCATATTCTCATGAACATTAGAATAGTTACCAAGAAACAAAAGTACCTGATAATTCAATTGGCGTGCGCGAGCTCTAGTAATTGGTCCAGTATGTATAGCAGCAGGGGTTGTGGGTGTAACAATGGTATTGATGTCCTCATGAATATGCCTCCATAGTCTTACCGATCTGCTTTTCCAGACATGTCTGGATCATGCGCTGATATGTTGCACCGGCGTTTTTGAGCCCAAAGGGCATTGCGTTAAAATAGAAGGGGCCGTATGGTGTGATGAATGCCGTTGCGGCTTGATTAGACTCTACCATCTTAATCTGGTGGTAACCGGAGTATGCGTCGAGGAAGCACAATGATTCGTGTCCTGCAGTAGCGTTGATGATTTGATGGATGCGAGGGAGTGGGAAGGGATCCTTTGGGCAATCCTTATTAACGTCTTTGAAGTCGACACATAGGCGCCAGGATTTGTCCTTCTTTGGTACCATCACCAGGTTTGCTAGCCAATCTGGATGTTTTATTTCTTTAATGAATCCAGCTTCCAGTAGCTTGGCCAGCTCCTCTCCCATGGCTTGTCGCTTAGGTTCAGAGAAACGCCGAAGAGTCTGCTTGACCGACTTGAATCCTTTTAGAATATTAAGGCTATGCTCGGCCAATCTGCATGGGATTCCTGGCATGTCTGAAGGATGCCAGGCGAATATATCCCAATTCTCGCGCAGAAACTCCAGTAGTGCGGCGTCTACAGCGGGGTCTAACTGTGCCCCGATGGATGCTGTTTTTGTAGGGTCCGTTGGATGGACTTGGAATTTAACTATTTCGTCCATTAGTTTAAAGGAGGTGGACTTGGATCTTTTGTCTAGTATCACATCGTCCCTGTCCACCGTGGAGCGCAGAGAGGTTAACTCCTCCGCCACAAGGGCTTCGGATAATGCCTCGAGGGCTAGTGCGGCTATTTTGTTCTCGGCGTGGAGTGCTATGTCCGGATCACTAACTAGAGTGATAATTCCCTTGGGTCCGGGCATTTTGAGCATCATGTACCCGTAATGGGGTATGGCTTGAAAAATCGTGAATGCCTCCCGCCCTAGAAGGGTGTGGTATCCGCTACTGAAAGAGGCCACTTTGAATGTAATTTCTTCGGACCTGTAATTCTCCGGAGTGCCGAATACCACATCAAGTGTGATTTTCCCATCGCAACGTACCTCCCAACTAGGGATGATTCCTCGGAAGGTCGTACTGCTTTGCTCAATACGGTTGCTGTCTATTTCCATTTTTTGGAGAGTTTCCTCATAAATGAGGTTTAATCCGCTACACCTTAGTGAGCCGAAAGCTGTCCACAATTGGACTGAGGACCAAAGCGGCTGGTGCTTGGGCTGTTCGTAATTTAGGTTCGTCACTGGCATTGAAGGTGATAGCCGTGTCGCTCCATGGATTTATTGCTGCCACGTGGCAGACTTCGTCAAGGCTGCGGAGTGCTCGCTTGTGCCTATTATTTGAGGCGAAGGTCTCAAAGACCATTAATACTGTATTGGTATCCGTGGGAAGGTGCTCTGAGGTATTTTGGGTGAGAAGATCCTCACCGCTTTTGGCCACCTGCCGGAGTACCCAACATGCTCTAAGGCTGTGTGTTGATACGGTATCCCGTGTACTATGGATTTTGCAGGGCCCGTTAAGCCATCCCTCCAATACGGTTCCACGCCCTGTAGTGGGCTTTTGCTTCTTTGTAATTGAGTCGGGCGACTTCTGAGAGTGCACCCTTTTAGTTCGGACTGGGGGTTTTGTTAGAGCCGGATTATCCCAAAATTGTGTGTGGGTTTTCCAGGCACTTTCCATCGCACAGTATTTCCGTACTATGGCCGCCAGGTCAGCGAAGTGTGCTACGTCACAGCGACTTATGGCGTTGAGGACTCCCTTGTCCGTGCAATTGTTGCAAAAGAACGAAATTGCATTTTCCTCGCGACAGTCCTTGACCTTGTTCATTACAAAGAGGAATTTGGCCCTATGGTGATGTACTGTCTCTTGGGGCGCTTGCCTAATGTGGGAAAGATCGTTTGTATCTAGGTGGGTGGGTGGATTTAAGTCCAGACCTTGACCCAATCTATGATCCCGGGGCAGAGGAGTTTCCGATCTTGGAAGTTTGGGCTCCAGGATGTTGCCCTGTGGGTTCGGTATGCGACCTGATTCTGGATTCAGGGTTAGGGCGGTGTCCTCCTATGAGCGAGTATCCTGTTCGGAGAGCTCGGGAATACAAACATAGTTCATCCTCAGGATAGAGGGAGAATCGCCGCATTGCTCCTCCACCATCGCTATTTGATGGGTGACCGGCTAGAGCTAATCTCGCTTTGGTCGGGTTTAAGCCCGATCCGATCGTAGTCCGTAGTGACTCCCAGAGCGGCAATGCGATCCAAGAGCTCGTTCAAAGAGGAGAGCTCCATTGGATCCATCAGGTCGGCAAATTTCGATCCAAGGCTATTTTCGATGACCCAAGAGGTCATCATAGGCTCAGCGGCCAAGCGGGCGGTCATGACAAAGCCGCTTAGTCGGAGAGTTTGGCCTACAGCCATGGCTCCCCCAGAGATGATGTTGTCCTTGACAAAGAGGCGAGCCATCCTCCTTATGATGACGACACAGTGGAACTCTCAATGAAAGCACCAACGTCGGTGTCAAAACCGGCGGATCTCGGGTAGGGGGTCCCAAACTGTGCGTCTAAGGCGGATGGCAATAGGAGGCAGGGGACACGATGTTTACCCAGGTCCAGGCCCTCTTGATGGAGGTAATACCCTACGTCCTGCTTGATTGTTCTTTATGATATGAGTATTACAAGAGTTGATCTACCACGAGATCAAATAGGCTAACCCCTAGAAGCTAGCCTATGGTATGATTGTCTGTTGTCCTACAGACTAAAACCCTCCGGTTTATATAGACACCGGAGGGGGCTAGGGTTTCACAAGGTCGGTTACAAAGGAGGAGACATACATATCCGTATTGCCTAGCTTGCCTTCCACGCCAAGTAGAGTCTCATCCGGACACGGGACAAAGTGTCGTGGAATTGTCACGGCAGATGTCCTCTTGCAAGGACTTGATCATGGAGCCATCGCAACTAGGAAGCTTAAAGGGGTTAATCAGGACAAAGGACACGCGAGGGTTATACTAGTTCAGCCCCTTACGGTGAAGGAAGGCCTACGTCTAGTTGGGTTGGAATTGCTTGAGGTTTCGATGACCAGTGAGCGAGATACGCTATGCCCGGTTCTCGATCTCTTGTTTCTTCTGTCCCTAAGCCGCCAGCGGGTCGTCCCCTTATATACACGGGTCGACGCCCTACGGCTTACAGAGTCCCGGCCGGCTCATAAACAGTGTCCGGCTCGGTGACTAGTTATTTCTACCTTACAATACAAGTCGCACAATCATGGCGGTTTATCACCATGGGCCCTAAATCGTCTGTGGGCCTTTAGACCCTTTACTGAACCACCATCTTCACCTCTTGGTCTTGGGCTTCAGATGGGCTTCTCTTTGCATAACCCGGCCCCTCCTGGGCGGCTTATGTACATAATTACATCCGCAACATTAGGCCCCAGATTGATTTGAACCGGTTCATGTCAATCTTTAAAAACCTTATAAACTAGCCCTTAGTCTTCTGTTTTGTGCGGAAATTCTAACCCGCTGTGACGTCATCATCCGGATCCGGGTCAAATCTCTGTGACGTCATCTTCAATAAAATTTATATTTTAATCCATCATATCCTCCAACGAATCTTTTCCTTTACCGACCATCCCGAGAATCGAGGCGTCGGGGCCGCTCGATAATGATGCTTTGGTCTCCTCTTTTTTTGCGCCGTCTTGGTCGGCCCCTCCTTATAAGTAGATGCGACCTGGGCCTTCTCCATTTCCCTCAGTTGTCTTCCTCCTCACACTTCTTCCTTTGCTGCTCAAGCTCCGCCGCCACCGCCATCGAACTCCTCGTCTTCACCGACTCAGGCCGCTGCATCACCCTGATTCCGACCAGAAGATGACGGCGACCCTCCGCAGCTCTTCCGCATCTGTGAGTTCCTCTTTTCCCCTTTCTTAGATCTATCTTGAAATCATCTTGAGTTCGTCGGTGTTCATCACCGCCCGATGTAGACCTCCATTAATTTCACCTCTAATGCCTTTGTTTAGATTATAGAAAAAACATAGAACTGCTGCGGAAAATATTCGTGCTTATCCTGTATAAGAACAGATATCATTTCCCTTGTTCTGGAAATCCTCCGCGAGTATATGAACTTCTCTGTACTGTTTTTAGGTCTAGAAATATTTTCTTTCTCAGAACCTCGTTTGATCCAAAATAATGATTGCAACTTGTGAAACCTGTTTGTCCCACACTTAACCAAAAAACCGCATCTGTTGACTCTGCTTTAGCCATAATAATTCATGTGACCGGTTTAAAATAATGCCGGTTTGTCATCACCGCTTGCTTATGGTGACTTAAGAAAACCTTAATCATCTTTAGTACCTGCAGCTACTAATCATTATCACATAGTTACCTGTATGTCATTAGGCCCCTTCTTAAGCCGCCATCTCAGATAACCCAATAATGCTTATTCTCCGGGTTATAATGAACCGGAAAATTTCCTTTATCTTGTTGTAGGCTTCAACTTACCCAATGGCACCCAAAACTATTAAGCCTTCGATTACCTGCAACTGGGTCCCATCTATTGTTACGGAGAGCAAACTGTCCGAGTTTGTAAAGTCTGGCCATCTGCCCAAGAAGGATCTATGTCTTATCGCGCTCCTGACCCATCTGAAGAGAAACCTCAACCCAAGGAAGGGGAGGTGATCATTTTCACCGATCACATGAGCCGGGGATTTGCTCCTCCCGGTTCAAAATTCTTTAGAGACGTTTTGCACTTCTTTGGCTTAAGACCTCAAGACATCGGGCCCAATTCGGTGTCAAATATCTGCAACTTTCAAGTTTTCTGTGAGGTCTACCTTGGAGAAGGACCCAACCTACTTTTGTTCAGGGAGTTGTTCTATTTGAACCGGCAGAATGAACGCGCCAACGGACCCAGTCTAGAACTTGGTGGCATCTCGATTCAGCGACAAAGAGACTGCCTTTTCCCTTATGCTGAACTGCCGAGTCATCCAAAGGACTGGAACCAAACGTGGTTCTACTGCCAGGACACTTCTCCGGCTGGTGAAAACCCGCTGCCCGGCTTCCGTGCATTGCGCCTTGAACCTACTCACCCACTGCCGGATAAGTTGACAGCTACTAAATGTCTGCCACTCACCCCCAAAATCAAGAAGATAAAAGCTCTTTTAGGGAACGGCTTAGATGGCATTGACCTGGTCCGAGTCTGGGTTGCTTGGAGAATAATTTCGTTAAGCCGCCGCCCCGGCTTAATGTGTAATTATTCAGGCGAGAAAGAGCTTAATGTGTAATTATTCAGGCGAGAAAGATGACCCTCAGCGTCATAGCCCTGATGACTTACCAGATGACATAGTGGAAGCTACAACTCAGACCTTGTTGAAGGAGGGCACAGTGAATAGTAACGCCTTCGGCTTACTACTTTTTTGCCAGAAGAACCCGACCCCTGCAGTAAGTTTCCAGCCGTCGGGTTATTATTATCTCTCTCTTTTTTTTATCATGTTAGGATGTATTCTTACACATAACCCGTTATAACCTTTTACAGGCAAATGATAACTTCTGGAAAACCCAATATGATCATGAGGCAGCCAAGAAAGCCAGGGCGGCCAAGAGAGCCGAAAAGAAAACCACCAAGCCCACCACCTCAAGGAAGAGGAAGCCAAGCGCCTCTGAGCTATTTCAGCTTGATGATACTGATGATAATGAGGAAGAGGTAACCTTTGAATTTCCCTTTCTCCTTTATCACTACCTTACTGATACTAACCTTCTTTCAGGAAGACACGGGCAACAGCCAACCCATCGAGGAAGAGGTAATTATAATCTCCTCCGACTCCGAGCTTCAGCCGCGTCAGAAAATTCGAAGAGTAACCCGGAAAGTAAGATTTTCACATACTTTGGCTTACCAAGATCCTGACTTTCTTTTGAAGCGACAGATTTATGAGAGTCGGAGGCAGACCCGGACCAGCAAAGACGCGGAACTCTCCTCCGGCTTACCTGATGTAACCAGGAAATGCCAGGCTGAGGTTACCTCCGATTCACACCTTCTTTTTACTTTGGCGGGTTTCATTTTTTATCCTCTCAATTCTTCTGACTCCAATTATCAGGATATTTCACCTTCCTCCAGTGAGTCTATACAGTCCAACATGCCAGCCTTCAAAACTGCTCCCGGGTAATATAAACTTGTTGTCCCTTATGCCTTTATTTTACTCATACTTTTCGTATTTAACCTGTCTACTTTTCCCGCAGTGTGCAAGTAAAGCCCAGCAAAAGGGCAAAAAAGAATAAGCCGCCCCAAGAGCCGGTTGTGACTGACCCAGAGCTGGGCACAGCTGCTCCTGATGCCCCTGCTCACGAGCCGCCGCCTCAAACATCTCATGACGCTCCTATATCTTCCTCTGACCCGCCTACTGAGAAAATCTTCAACAAGTCTGGTAACCCGGAGGCTCCTAGCTCCGCCAAAGCAAGTGATACGGAAGTTGAGATCCTCAAAACTCAGTTTGTTGAACCGGCACAGCCATCTGTACTTGATAGGTGCTCTAAAGAAGAGTTGGTAGAACACCGAAAGGCCAAGCTGGATGTCACTGACTATACTCATTTGAGTATCGGAGAGATCGTCTCCGGCTATATCAATCAAGTACATAGCAGCCGTGAACTGGAAATTGACATGGTGAAGCAGATACAACAGAAATCTGAGGTATGACTTATGCTAGCTTTCTTTAACCATACTTACTGTACCAGCCCCCAAGTGTATTGCTTATAAGTAAATATGATGTAGACTTTTGAAAATTGCCTAGCACTACTTATCCAGCTTAGTAAAAAGACTTTTAACCCGGTAACACTTGCGATACACATTAGCCCCCAAGTGCTAAACATCTTTGCTTGTAAAGTGTTTGGGACTTTAATTTCCATGAACCGGAGTAGTAATTGAAAATTCTTCAGGATTCATTAGCCCCCAAGTGCCAAATACCTTTGCTTGCAAAGTGCTTGGGACTTAACACTATTTACCGGAATCTTGAGTGTTATCTGGTGCAATGCAGGTCATGATAAGTCAATTTGAATCAGAAATTGTTGACCTGAAGAACCGCGTGGCAGCCCAGGAGACTGAAACTCAAATGGCTAACTCCAAATTTGAATTTAGCATCTCTGAACAAGACAAGCTGAAGCAAAATTTTGAATCGGAGAAGAAAATTTGGGCTGATGAAAAGGCCGCACTAGTGACCCGGGCCGAGACAGCAGAGGCATCGCTGGCGGAAACAATGGCCGAACTGTCCGACTTAAAGCGCCAGATATCTCGAATGGTCTCAGCAATCTTTGGTGAGTGACTTACTCAAATCTTAAACACTGCAAAACTCCTTGAACGACCTTTTCGGTTGTTTCCTCTGACTCACCTTATGCTTAATAACGCAGGCCCCAGGAGCACAAATCTCAAGCAGAACACGGTGATCAAGCTGAAGGCGGTTTATACTCTGGTGGAACAGCTCTACACCGGGTCACAACGTGCCCTGGCCGTTGCGTCTTTATCAAATGATGTTCCCTATCTCCTGCAAGATGTGCTGAAGCGGCTTGCTGTGCTACCTCAGCAGATCCAAGAGTTAAGACGAGCATCTGCAAGAGCCGGAGCTATAGCCGCATTGAGCCGGGCCAAGGCGTGGCTTCCAGAACTAGACCCTGCTGATATTGCTCTTGGATATCCAAGTTTAAAGGAAGATGGCACCGTGTTTACTAATAAAGATTTCACCGCCTGTGTGAAAGATATACGTCCGGTGGCTACTCTTATTGGGAACGACATTGACCTCTCCAAGTGTCAGCCGGGTTATGATAAGGAGAATCGGAGAATCCCCACGCCGCATTACGACGACGTCAGCTTGATCCCTCCAACCCGTAAGCACACCTTTGCTCCTGAAGTTGACCCAACCGGTTTAATAGATGATGAATCTGAGTTCGAGGCCCTGAGTGGCATTGACTGGGCCTCATCATCCTTCCAGGACAAAGCAGCCGGCGGAGAGGCGGAGAAGGATAACCCGGAGGCTTCAAATCAACCCCAAGAGTAGATTATCAGGCGCCACCTGCTCATGTAGTTGTAGAAAACAATGTCGCATCATTCACACTCGGAGAGTCTTGTAATAGAGTAAAAAATACCTTGAGTTTTCCTATGCCTTTGCGTATGCTTATGGCCTTCACTATATACTTTATATGAATCTGTTATGCCCTTTGCAGAAATACCTTGCATTTCTCTGTAGTGCTTACAACTATTTTTCCGGTTTATATGAACCAACCCCTGAGGGTAAACTTAACTCCTGAAAATTGGCACATACAGGTTCACCTGGTTCTTAACAACCTGAGGTAACTAATATTAATTCTGGAAGATTGTAATGTATTCCATTGTACCTTCAAGAGGGTCACAAGATATCTAATGTTGGCACTTGTAAAATATGATGAACAAAATTCAAGGGTTTCTGATTCGAATACGATCAGTGACCCGTTCCAAAGGGGTTGAGCTAAGATTCAGATACGATCTGTTAGCCCCCAGTGGCTGTGGCGATGCCGATCAAGTGGGTATCGACAGCTATGTTCTCTTTGGTTTGAATACGACCTATGTTTGAACAGGAAGCCCCCAAGTGACCATAAGATTTGTTTAATGACGCTGATTCGAATACGATCCACATCAAACCCAAAAGGAGTTAAGCTATGATTCAGATATGATCAAGAAGCCCCCAAAGTGGGTTTGGCAGTATGCCGATCAAGTGGGTATCGACAGCTATGTTCTCTTTGGTTCGAATGCGACCTATGTTTGAATAGGAAGCCCCCAAGTGATCACGGCTAGATTCAGATATGATCATAAGCCGGACCAAAGGAAAGCCGGATTCAGATATGATCCGCTTCTCCTTGGTCATCTCCACCACCTGACAAGGAAAACACATAAACCTTTTTGGGAGTGGAAAAAAGGATAGAGGTCCTGCTTTATTGCTTTATATAATATACATAGTATAAGTATATACACATTAGAGCCGACGGCTCAAGCATAATAAGGCCGAAGATGAGCGATATTCCACGGACGACGGGTCTCCTCCTCCGACTTACGTGAGTCTTTGTGTTCCCGAATGTCGATAAGGTAGTATGATCCATTGTTCAGATTCTTGCTGACCACAAAGGGTCCTTCCCAAGGAGGGGATAGCTTGTGCATGTTAGATTGATCCTGGATGAGTCGGAGCACTAAGTCGCCTTCCTGAAAGGTTCTGGACTTCACCCGGCGGCTGTGGTAGCGGCGTAGGTCTTGCTAGTAAATCACCGAGCGGGCTATTGCCAAGTCTCGCTCTTCATCCAACAGGTCAAGTGCATCTTGCCGAGCTTTTTCATTGTCTTCCTCAACATAAGCCACTACACGGGGTGAATCGTGATGGATGTCACTTGGCAGGACCGCCTCTGCTCCATACACCATAAAGAAAGGCGTGTAACTCGTAGATCTGTTAGGTGTAGTATTGATGCTCCAGAGAACAGAAGGTAACTCCTCCACCCAACAACCCGGCGTCCGCTGTAAAGGGACCAAGAGCCGGGGCTTGATACCCTTCAAGATTTCTTGATTGGCTCGTTCTGCTTGACCATTTGATTGAGGGTGAGCTACAGCTGAAACGTCAAGCCGGATATGCTCTCGTTGACAGAACTCTTCCATAGCTCCTTTGGAAAGGTTAGTACCATTATCAGTTATGACGCTGTGTGGAAAACCAAAGCGAAAAATCACCTTTTTCATAAACTGGACTGCTGTGGTTGCATCACACTTACTGACTGGCTCCGCCTCCACCCACTTTGTGAACTTGTCAACCGCCACCAAGAGGTGAGTCTTTTTATCCTTAGATCTTTTGAAAGGCCCGACCATATCGAGCCCCCAGACTGCAAATGGCCAGGTAATTGGAATCATCCTCAATTCTTGAGCCGGCACATGGGCTCGTCGTGAGAATTTCTGACATCCGTTACATTTACTGACCAGGTCTTCCGCATCAGCATGAGCCGTCAGCCAATAAAACCCATGAAGGAAAGCTTTGGCCATAAGAGATTTTGAGCCGGCGTGATGACCACAATCACCTTCATGAATTTCACGAAGGATCTCCTGACCCTCTGCAGGTGACACGCAACGTTGGATCGCTCCAGTGACGCTGTAATGATGTAACTCGCTATTGACAATTGTCATGGACTTGGATCGCCGGACGATTTGTCTTGCCAAGGTCTCGTATTCAGGCAAATCTCCTTGGGTCATGTAAGCCAAATAAGGCACTGTCCAATCCGGGGTAACGTGGAGAGCCGCCACCAGCTGTGCCTCCGGGTCTGGTATTGCCAGATCTTCTTCTGTAGGTAACTTAATAGAAGGATTATGCAAAACATCAAGAAAGGTGTTAGGCGGCACCGGCTTACGCTGAGACCCCAGTCAGCTTAAGGCATCCGCCGCCTCATTCTTCCTTCGATCAATGTGTTCCACTACGTAACCCTTGAAATATCCAGTCACGGCATTGACTTCACAACGGTAAGCCGCCAAGAGGGGATCTTTAGAGTCCCACTTGCCTGACACCTGTTGAGCTACAAGGTCTGAGTCTCCTAAGCATCTTACCCGGCTCAAGTTCATCTCTTTGGCCATCCGGAGACCATGGAGCAGGGCCTCATACTCAGCTGCATTGTTAGTGCAAGGAAACATAAGCCGGATCACATAACAAAATTTGTCACCTCGAGGGGAAGTTAATACAACTCCAGCCCCCGAGTCTTCCAACTGTCTGGACCCATCAAAGTGAATAATCCAATAAGTGTTATCGGGCTTCTCCTCAGGTGCCTATAGCTCTGTCCAGTCGTTGATGAAATCCACCAAGGCTTGAGACTTAATGGCAGTGCGCGGTACGTACTTCAAACCATGAGGCTCGAGCTCGATGGCCCATTTGGCGACTCATCTTGTAGCCTCTCTGTTCTGAATAATGTCTCCCAAGGGGGCAGAACTTACCACAATGATAGGGTGACCTTGGAAGTAATTCTTTAGCTTCCGGCTTGCCATGAACACCCCGTAAACAAGTTTCTGCCAATGAGGATATCTTTGTTTTGACTTGATGAGTACCTCACTGACATAATAAACCGGTCGTTCAACCGGATGTTCCTTACCAGCCTCCTTGCGCTCTACCACAATTGCCACACTGACGGCTCGTGAATTAGCAGCCACATATAACAGCAAAGGCTCTTTGTCAATGGGAGCCGCAAGAACTGGCGGCTCAAATAACTGCCTCTTGAAATCCTCAAAAGCACCATTAGCAGCATCACTCCAGACAAAGGTGTCTGCCTTTTTCATCAATTGGTACAGCGGTAGGGCCTTCTCACCTAACCGGCTTATGAACCGACTTAAAGCGGCAACACGACCCGCCAATCGCTAAACATCATTAATACATGTCGGTTTAGCCAAAGAAGTGATTGCCTTAATCTTCTCCGGATTAGCCTCGATGCCCCTGTTTGAGACCAAGAATCCCAAAAGCTTGCCTGCAGGCACACCAAATACACACTTCTCCAGGTTAAGCATCATTTTGTAAACCCGGAGATTGTCAAAGGTTTCTCTGAGATCAGATATCAAGGTTTCCACCTCTCTGGATTTCACTACTATGTCATCCACATAAGCATGAACATTGCGCCCAATCTGATTGTGAAGACAATTCTGCACACACCGTTGATAAGTTGCCTGGGCACTCTTGAGTCCAAACGGCATAGACACATAGCAAAAGGCTCCAAACGGGGTGATGAAAGCCGTCTTCTTCTGGTCCTTAACTACCATCTTGATCTGCTGATAGCCAGAATAAGCATCCAGAAAGCTCAAACGTGCACAACCTGCCGTAGCATCAGTGATTTGATCAATACGGGGGAGAGCAAAAGGATCAGCCGGACAAGCCTTATTTAGGTCCGTGTAATCCACACACATCCGCCAGGTGCCGTTTTTCTTGAGTGCAAGCACCGGGTTAGCCAACCACTTCGGGTGAAAAACTTCAACAATAAACCCAGCCGCCAAGAGTCGGGCGACCTCTTCTCCTATAGCTTTTCATCGCTCTTCATTGAATCGTCACAGAAACTGCCTGACCGGCTTATACTTCGGATCAATATTAAGAGTGTGCTCAGCTAGTTCTCTCAGTACACCCCGCATGTCAGAAGGTTTCCATGCAAAGATGTCCCGGTTCTCACAGATGAACTCGATGAGCGCGCTTTCCTATTTAGGATCCAAGTTGGCACTGATGCTGAATTGCTCAGATGAATCACTTGGAGTGAAATCAACAAGCTTAGTGTCTGCAGCCGATTTAAACTTCATGGCCGGGTCATGCTCTGTACTCGGCTTCTTGAGAGAAGTCATATCTGCCGGGTCAACATTATCTTGATAAAATTTGAGCTCCTCTGCTGCACAGACAGACTCGGCGTAAGCCGCATCGCCTTCTTCACACTCCAGGGCCACCTTTCGGCTTCCATGCACAGTGATGGTGCCCTTGTAACCCGGCATCTTGAGCTATAGATAAACATAACACGGCCGTGCCATGAATTTGGCATAGGCCGGCCGCCCGAACAAAGCGTGATATGGACTCTTGATTTTGACCACCTCAAAAGTTAACTTTTCCGCCCTAGAATCATGCTCGTCTCCGAAGGCCACCTCTAGCTCAATCTTCCCCACAGGATACACCGACTTACCGGGCACCACTCCATGGAAGACGGTGTTGGAAGTCTTTAAATTCTTGTCAGTTAAGCCCATGCGCCGAAAGGTCTCGTAATAGAGGATGTTGATGCTGCTACCTCCATCCATGAGTACCTTAGTAAATTTATAACCACCAACTTGCGGTGCCACCACTAGGGCCAGTTGACCCGGATTACCAACCTGGGGAGGGTGATCCTCCCTGCTCCAGACAATAGGCTGTTCCGACCACCTCAAGTAACGAGGGATTGCCGGTTCAATAGAATTCACAGCCCTCTTATGAAATTTCTGATCACGTTTACACAAACTTGTGGTGAACACATGATACTGCCCACTGTTTAACTGTTTTGGATGGCTCTGATAACACGACTGCTGCTGCTACTGACCTCCTTGACTAGACTGCTATTGGTTATAACCACCCTGGTTTCCCTGAAAATCGGATCCTGAACCACCGTCGGGCCATGAAATCTGCTGGCTCCTGAGCCGCCGCCTGGACCTTGATTGCCATCAAACGTATTAGAATTCTTGAAAGCTTTCATGATTGCGCAATCCTTCCATAAATGAGTCGCTGGTTGCTCCCGGGTGCCATGTTTCGGGCAGGGTTCATTGAGTAGTTGCTCGAGAGACGGACCTGACCCACCAAACCGGGGTGGCTTTCCTTTGCGCTTCTGATTGTTACCCTGTGCATTGGCCACAAATTCCGGATTACCATCCGCCTTACGCTTATTGCCTCCTTGACTTGCCGGGTTATGCTGCTGACCCTTTCCATTACCGTTCTTCTTTCCCTTCCCTGTCTTTTCCTCATCAGACGCGGGATCCTTGATACTATCAGAATCAGCATACTTGACTAAAGCCGCCATCAGCATCCCCATATCGTTGCAATCACGCTTAAGGCGCCCCAGCTTCTGTCTCAGAGGCTCAAAGCGGCAATTCTTCTCCAGCATGAGAACTGCTGAGCCGACATCCATCTTGTCAGACGAATGTATTATATCCTTGACCCGGCGCACCAAATGAGTCATAGATTCACCTTCTTCCTGCTTACAATTTGTTAGATCCACAATTGACATAGACTGCTTGCAAGTATCTTTGAAGTTCTGGATGAAACGGGCCTTTAGCTCCGCCCATGAACTAATGGAGTTGGGTGGCAAACCCTTTAACCAAGAACGGGCCGTTCCGTCCAGCATCATGGTGAAATATTTAGACATCGCTTCATCACTGACCTCCAGCAGCTCCATAGCCATCTCATAACTTTCAATCCACGCCCCAGGCTGTAAATCAGCCGTATAATTCGGCACCTTCCGAGGTCCCTTGAAATCCTTGGGCAGACATACATTACGTAGAGCCGGTACCAGACAAGGAACTCCTCCGGTTCTAGTAGCAATTCCTGCTTCAACGGAAGTCGTCGGGTAAGCCGGTGAGTTCTGTTGGGCTGCTAGTTGAGCCGCTAGCTGAGCCGCCCGCTCATCCTCCCGACGTATCCGATCCTGAACCGGGTTATACCCGTTGGGCTGGTTCCGGCACTGAGCGTTACTTGACAAGGCCTCTAACTCCATGTGTCTACTGTAACTCGGGCTCCGATTTTGACGAGGCAGAGCTAACCAGGGCGGAGGAGTCGAGTGAATCCTATCCCGGCTGTAGGAGTAGGTTTCTTGCTGAGCCAGGGCTGTTTGGACAAGTTCTCTGATCTTCCGGGTTTCCACCGCTGTCGGATCATCCCCATCTACCGGTAGAGCTGCCAAACATGCTGATGCTGCGATTAAGTTCTCCATGGGGTTGGAGAAGCGACCCTATGGTATTGGTATATAATTGGGCGGTGCCATATTGCCGTGAGGAGGTGCCATCCCCTGAGGCTGGACTGGACCTCCCGCTCTGGATGTAATAAGTTGATTCGCACCTGGCGGGTTACTTGGGCCAGCCCCGGGTGTAGCAAAGAGATTCCTAGGATCATAATTCTGAGGTAAACGGGACTGAGTTTTCTGATGTCTCCTCCTCATTACCTCATTAGATGCGTTTAAGCTCAACGTGAGCTGCAAGGCCTCTGCCCGAAGTTGCTGCACTCGTACGTCCAAAGCCGCCCGCTCTGCTGCTAATCTAGCGTCCTCAGCTGCTAAGGTTTCCTTGACCCGGGCGATCTCATCGCGAACCTGTGCCACCTCTGCCTCATGCTCAGATTAGTTCGCAGGGATGACTGTAACAATTAAGAAAGCCGTAATCTTATCCATGAGATCCATCAGCACCTGAGCCGGTGAGCGTACGGGGCCTCCTGCCCCGGCTGCTCCTAACCCGGACGTTATCGCCGCTAAGGCCGTAGAGTTTTGGCCGGGCTGAGTACCAGCCATGAAGACTCCTGCCCAGTTTGGCGACTCTGAGAGGTCCGGAATAGTGCTGCATCGGAACAGCCCCCAAGCACACCATCTTGAACTTGATACAGCGAATCTGTTGAGCCGGTGGATGAATCACCGTCAGAGAGGACGGCCGGCTCACCATCACCTTCAGGTCCTTCAGGAAGTTCACCTCCATGGATGCAACCCACAAAGGCATGCTTCACGATGGGTTGAGCTCGGGCGGGTTTCGCACGCTGAGCCGTCTCAATGAGGTCGGTGCCGCTGTCCGGCTCAGGGCCCGGCTCACCAATCCGGTCGATGAAGACGTGAATTCCGCCAAAGGGGACCCGGTAGCCATACTTAATTGAGCCGACGTCGGGGCCCCAGCCTTCGTCGTCGATGTAGATCTTGCCGCGACGACTCTTGGTCATCCGGCCAACTGCGTATCCCTTGAGCCCTTCGAAGCTGCCCTTCAAGAACTCAAATCCACCGTGCACTGGCCCCACGGTGGGCGCCAACTGTCGTGGAATTGTCACGGCAGATGTCCCCTTGCAAGGACTTGATCGTGGAGTCATCGCAACTAGGAAGCTTAAAGGGGTTAATCGGGACAAAGGACACGCGAGGGTTATACTAGTTCATCCCCTTACGGTGAAGGAAGGCCTACGTCTAGTTGGGTAGGAATTGCTTGAGGTTTCGATGACCAGGGAGCGAGATACGGTATGCCCGGTTCTCGATCTCTTGTTTCTTCTGTCCTAAGACGCCAGCGGGTCGTCCCCTTATATACACGGGTCGACGCCCTATGGCTTACAGAGTCCCGACCGGCTCATAAACAGTGTCCGGCTCGGTGACTAGTTATTTCTACCTTACAATACAAGTCGCACCCTCATGGCGGTTTATCACGATGGGCCCTAAATCGTCCGTGGGCCTTTAGACCCTTTACTGAACTGCCATCTTCACCTCTTGGTCTTGGGCTTAAAATGGGCTTCTCTTTGCGTAACACGGCCCCTCCTGGGCGGCTTACGTACATAATTACATCCCCAACACAAAGTCTTCAATCTTGTATCTTCATAGTCCAATAGTCTGGCCAAAGGATATAGTCCGGCTGTCCGAAGACCCCCTAATCCAGGACTCCCTCAATCAAGGAACATAACACCGGTATGACGGAAACTAGGGCAGCAAGAGTGGAACAAAACACCAGGCACAAGGCCGAGCCTTCCACCCTTTACCAAGTATATAGATGCATTAATTAATTAAGAGATATTATGATATCCCAACATATCCATGTTCTAACAAGGAACAAACTTCAACTTCACCTGCAACTAGAAACTAGCAACACTATAAGAGGGGCTGAGCAAAAGCGGTAACATAGCCAAACAACGGTTTGCTAGGAAAGGTGGGTTAGAGGCTTGACATGGCAATAAGGGAGACACGACATAGCAAGTGATAGGTAGCGTGGCATAGCAATAGAGTGAACAACTAGCAAGCAAAGATAGAAGTGATTTCGAGGGTATGGTCATCTTGCCTGAGATCCCGCAAGGAAGAAGAACGAGTCCATGAAGAAGCAACACCGGAAAGAAGCAAACAACATAGTAAACAACCATCACATAAACATGACATGATGCACAAACAAGTATGATGCATGTCCGGTTTAATTATGCATGGCATGGCAAAGTGCACAAACAATACTACAAATTAAGTGGAGCTCAATATGCAACGAGTTGCATATTGACGGAACACCACATGGCTTATTTAGTTCTCTCATGTTTATGTACCCAACAATATTAAATGTTATTAATAATGGAAAGAGGTGAGGCATATGAAAACTACTTATCTAGGCAAGTTTAAATGAGGCCGGAACAACAAACAACAAGTCCGGAAAATCCTCATATGCAAATTATGGATTTGGTAATGTTCTGCCCTAAACACAATTTTCGAGTTATTAAACATGCAAAGTAATGACACCATGGCAAACTAGGCATTTTTCTACCCCAATTACATATAAAGTTTGTTAAGTTTGGAGCTACAGTTATTAAGTTATGAATTAAATCATTTTAGCATGGCATAAGGCAAATTTAAACAAACAGCAATTTAAACATTTTAAACATGCATGAAAGTTGGGAATTATTAATATACACAAAATTCTAAGCAAGTTACATGTTGAAAACATTTTAATCTGATGCACGGTTGATGATTTATTAAATGCATGATCTAGAGGGGCTTTTTTATAAAACGGTTGTCTCTGGAATAAAAACTAAAACGCAGAACTGGAAAAAACATGAGGCAGGCCGAATCTAGCTGGGCCAAAGGAAGGAAAAAAGAAGGCACTGGGGGGTTTGCCTCACCATGGGCCTTGGCCTAGTCGGTGGAGGAGGGAGCCCCGCAGAGGGCGCGCAGCTAGGCCTTGGAGCCCACCATATGTACCCTTGCGGTGCAGTCAACGTGGGCGTCGAACCCGTTGCGCTCTGTCGCTCGAAGCAGAGGATGCAGGGAGGTGCAGGGCAGAGGTGGACTTGGGGCTCTGGCGAGAGGAACTTGAAGCGCAAGGCACGAGAAGGCGCGGCTCGGGTGGCGCAGGGCATGAGAGGAGCCGTCGGCGGAAAGGGAGGAAGGCGGCGGCGACACAGGACTTGAGGCGCAGGGGTGAAGCCGACGACGCCAGCGCACGGGTGAGGCACAGGACGCTGGGTCCGGGCAGCGAGGTAAAGGAGACCCGGTGGAGGAAGCGAAGGCGTCGGGAAGCTCGACTCCGTGGCCAAGCATCTCTGGTTGATGACGGTGACGCCCTGGGTGGTCGTCGGAAGAACTTCGGCGAGGCTTGATGGAGCCGAGGAAGAAGGAATCTAATGGCGGCTCCTCCAGAATCGGGCGGCGTGAGAAGCAGGGAGACGAAGGCTCGGGACAGAGGACCCGATGGAGGAACGATGCTGCGGGACTCGACGACCCTGGGCTCCTGCTAAGAGATGCAGCGAGAACAGAGAACGATGAAAAAAGGGACATGAAACAGAGAGGGAAAGAGGGCGACACAGGACCTCCAGGCGGTGGCGGCTTGCTTGCTCTGGCGAGGCTCGAGTAGGAGGCGTGCTCGAGGCTGAGGAGGCGCTCGGGACTGCGGCGCTGCGCGGGGCTGCTGGATCCAGAGCCCCTGCGGGATGAACTGGGGCGACGAGGGTCGTTCGATCTGGATCTGACATTCCAGATCGGCGGTGGGGAGCTGCACTGGTTATTTGGTTGTAGTGTGGTGGATCTGGTGGTGCGAGGTGGCGGCTGCATGTGGATAGGCTTGGGTGGGATCCCAAGGAAGATGCTGCTGGTGGCGGCGCGAGGGAAAAGCTGCCTACAATTTAGGGTTTGACTAGAAATGGACAAAAGGGGGGACTATATATAGCAATACAAATCATTTTAGGGCGGTTAGGTCCCTCCGATCGTAATCAGACGGACGGGAAAAAAATAGGTTAGGTAGCCCAAATAAGAAAACGGAGATGTTTTGTAGATGTTTGGGGATGATCTGAATCCAACCGTGGTGACTGTCCGGGTCGGGTCCGGGACAGTTGTCGGATGCGCGTGAGGGGTCAAAGCACTATGCAAGGAGGGGTTAGGTGGTCTGGCGGTTGGTAGTGGACTGTGTAGATGGTCTAGGTAGGAAAGAGAGGGAAAGCACGGCAACAGTTTTCGGAGGCCGAAAACGTTCGACGTTTGACCGACTATATTGCCGCTATAGTTTAACGGTTGGGCTATCAAACGGACTCTGAATGCGATGAAACTTGGCAGGCGGTCTACTAACAACATAACAACACCGCATGCCAAATTTCAACCCATTCCGAGAAAATTTTCTAGCCACTTATAAAGTAATATTTCAAACGTGCCGCGGGCGCGTGCAAGTGAGTCTGGGCTCAGAACAGACAATGGACAGAACTGGGGAAACCCGGATGGATGCAAGTTCTGAAAACATGATGATGCAATGCGGATGATGACATGGCAAGATGCAACACGCAAGCGAATGACATGGCAACAACAACGAATAACTGGAAGACACCTGGCGCAACAGTCTTGGGGCGTTACATTGGGGCTGGAGTATAATTTTTACTCCCTTACAGCAGATGCGGGATCAGTTAGGTGCGCGTTAGAGGAGTAAAACCAACTTTTTACTCCTTAACCCCGGATAGGGCATCAGATAGAAATGTCCTTACTTGTATTGTCAATTGGCTATATACCAATGTGCAAGTATCAACGAGGCTGAATGAGGAGATAAGCACAACCAGGATGGAAAGGTGTCCGTCAGACATGGTTTTCCTCTCATCCCTGGCGGCTTGAAACCCTAGACACCACTAGCAAGAGACTAGCCTTCCGGCACCATTCTCCGGCGGCTCCCCTCCACCGACGACCTCTTGGTCATTAGTGGTGAGGGGGGTTCGCCAGATCCCGTGCGTGCAGATCGCTTGAGCTTTAGGGTCTAGGGCCCTAGTAGCTTAGGTTTTTGGATCGTTCGACATCTTGGCTTCTGTGGCGGTGACGATGATGCTAAATAAAGAAGCTCCAGATGCTTCTCTGGCAAGGCAATCGTCTCTATCGTCGGTGATGGATTTGGGAACCTGTCTGTTCAAGCGAGGATTTTGTGGCTGCAGCGACATCCTTGTGGTGGACGTGTGTCCTCGGTTTTCGCCGTTGAGACGACGTCTTCTCCAGTTGAGGGAGTCCTATATTATGGGTCCTTGGGTGTCCGGGCTATGTGACATGGGCCGGACTAATGGTCCGTGAAGATACAAGGTAGAAGGCCACCCCCCGTGTCCGGATGGGACTTTCCTTTGCGTGGATGGCAAGCTTGACGACCGGACGTGTAGTTTCCTTTCTCTATAAACTGACTCCGTACAACTCTTGGCCCCTCCGGTGTCTATATAAACCGGAGGGTTTGGTCCGTAGAGGCTATCACAAATCATATAGGCTAGACATCTAGGTTTTAGCCATTACGATCTCGAGGTAGATTGACTCTTGTAACCCCTATACTCATCAAAGTCAATCAAGCAGGAAGTAGGGTATTACCTCCATTAAGAGGGCCCGAACCTGGGTAAACATCGTGTCCCCCTTGTCTCCTGTTACCTTCGATCCTTAGACGCATAGTTCGAGACCCCCCTACCTGAGATCGGCCGGTTTTGACACCGACATTGGTGCTTTCATTGAGGTTCCACCGTGCCGTCGACGGCGGGATCGATGACTCATTTGATCATCAACAACAATGCTGTTTCCGGGGAAACTTTTCTCCCCAGTCAATTTTTTGTGTTCGGCGGCTTCGTTCTACGTGCCAATTCAATTGGCCACCTCGAACAGATCAATAGCTACACCGCTAGTCATCAGATCAATTTTGGGAACCTGAATTATGTCGCTGATACCCGAGGAGACTTGATCTTTGAAGGGTTCGCGGCCTTGGTCATCGCTCTGGCCTTTGATCGGGAGCAAACTACCGGGTCCGAAGAGGGGAGTTTGGAGCCCACCGGACTCTCTGCTATTATGAAGCTCACTATCGGAGATCCGGAGGCGAATGTGTCATCGGCAAGCCCAGAGTCAGACTGGGTTCCCTCTATCATTGGAAGGCTTGACTCGCACCCAGACTCTAGCTCCGAACTCTCGAACTCCATGCCAAGAGAGCACGGATAGAAGGCTTTTACCCTGCCTAGCTCCGCGGACTCTCATCTCCCCATCCAAACCTTGCTCTTAAACGAGGCTCTGGCTTAACGCGACCCCTCGCCATTACAGAGGAATCACCTCCGAACTACGCCCAGCCCGAATTAGGGGCTGAGAGCGGGGAATTTTACGCCCCACCCACCACCCACTTCATAGCCACCGTCTAAGACCTAACCGACATGCTGGATTACGCCTCCGAATACATCAACGGCATGGACGACGATGTCGGAGACAAACAAAGCCAAGACCCGCCGTTTACCAGACGTTGGACGGCGTCATCCACATACGACGTGTACATGGTGGATACACCCAAAGAGAATGACAACGAAGGCATGAAGGATCAGGTTGAGGACAAGCCTGCTGAGGCACCACCGAAACGTCGATGCCAGCGATGCCGCTCAAAACCACATCGCGAAAAGGACAATAATAACGGCACCAGAGACAATAATACTCCAGAGAACACCGAAGACCCCGAAGCCCCCGTTGAGCCCGCATCCGAGCATGATGATGGGGACGAGGGGCAAGTTAACCCCGACGATCTGGTCGGGAATGAGGATTTGGAAGATAGAAACTATCTACCGGTCTTCGAGGATGATGTCAGCCTCGACAATGAAGATTTCATCATGCCAGAGGAACCCCTCGAGCAGGAGCGCTTTAAGCGCCAACTAATCGCCACTACGAGAAGCCTAAAAAAGAAGCAGCAACAGCTCGAAGCTGAACATGATACACTCAATGACAGATGGACCCAGGTCCTAGCTGCCGAAGAATATGGCCTCCAACGCCCAACAAAGAGTTATCCCAAGCGTCGGCTACTACCACAATTTGACGACGAGGCCCTCGAGGCAATACCGTCAAGACATGACCGCGCTGATGAACCAGACCGGCCACCATGTGGGCGAGATAAACCAGCCACTTACGCCAAACACCAACCCACGCCACCTCGCCGTAGAGGCAGAGAGACAGCTGCTCCAGGATACACCTACGACCTACGACAGGACCTGGACAATAGAGCAGGCCAATCCAGATCAATCTATGGATCAAGGGGGCGTGCCCCAACGCGAGAAGACGGCCATCAGGCCTTGCGCGATAGGCACAACCTCACCCGGCCGAAAACCGCTTACAGACGTCATTTGAACTCTGTTGCGACGTTGCCCGATATAGAGGCACCATGCACCCCTTATGCTTCACCGACGAGGTAATGCAACACCAATTCCCAAAAGGGTTTAAACCCGTAAATATCGAATCATACGCGGTATGGATCGAAGATTTCCATCTCCATATTCACATGGCTCGTGGTGACAATCTCCACGCCATCAAATATCTCCCCTTAAAACTGAAAGGGCCAGCGCGGCCCTGGTTAAACTGCCTCCCAAAGAACTCCATTGGTAGCTGGGAAGATTTGGAAGATGCATTTAGAGATAACTTCCAAGATACGTATGTCTGGCCTCCGGACGCCGATGACCTTAGTCATATAGTCCAGCAACCCGGAGAGTCAACCCGAAAACTCCGGACTAGGTTCTTAATTAAAAAGAACCAAATTGTCGATTGTCCGGACGTCGAAGCCCTCGCGGCCTTTGAACACAGCGCCCGTGACGAATGGCTCGCCCGACACCTCGGCCAAGAAAAACCGAAGTCCATGGCAGCTCTTACCGCACTCATGACCCGCTTTTGCGCGGGAGAAGACAACTGGCTAGCTCATAGAAGCAACAACACCAGCGACCCTGGCACCTCCGAAGCCAGAGATGGAAACGGTAGGCCACGACGCAACAAACACAAGCGTCGAAGCAACAATGAAGATACCGAAGACAAGGCGGTCAACGCCGGATTCAGTGGCTCTAAACCCGGGCAGCGGAAGAAGCCATTCAAAGGAAACAAAGTTGGTCCATCCAGTTTGGACAAAATACTCGATCGGCCTTACTAGATTCATGGCACCCTTGACAAGCGTGCCAATCATACCAACAGAAATTGTTGGGACTTTAAACAGGCCGGTAAGCTAAACACCGAACATAAGGGTAAGGAGCCGCCTAGCGAGGAGGACGATGAGCCTTGCCCACTGAACATAGGGGGGCAAAAGAAATTTCCTACAGAGGTAAAAACAGTGAATATGATCTACGTCACTCATATCCCTAAGCGGGAGCGCAAGCGCGCACTAAGGGACGTCTACGCCATAGAGCCAGTCACCCCAAAATTCAACCCATGGTCGGCCTGTCCAATCACTTTTGATCGCAGGGACCATCTGACTAGTGTCCGTCATGGAGGTTCGGCAACATTGGTCCTCGATCCAATCATCGACGGATTCCATCTCACGCGAGTCCTCATGGACGGCGGCAGTAGTCTTAACCTGCTTTATCAGGACACTGTCTATAAATGGGTATCGATCCGTCAAGGATCTAGCCTACTAAAACCACCTTTAAAGGAGTAATACCCGGCGTGGAGGCCTGCTGCACAGGGTCAATAACGCTGGAAGTAGTCTTCGGTTCACAGAATAATTTCTGAAGCGAAGATTTGATCTTCGACATCGTCCCCTTCCGCAGTGGTTATCATGCACTGCTCGGACGAACCGCTTTCGCCCGTTTTAATGCAGTCCTTCACTATGCTTATCTAAAGCTCAAGATGCCCGGACCACGCGGTGTTATAACAGTCAATGGAAATATGAAGCGCTCCCTCCATACTGAGGAGCATACCGCGGCCCTCGCAGCTGAGGTACACGATGGCCTTATCAAGCCAAATACTTCATCGACCATCAAGCCCGGACACTGTCAAACAAGTCCAGTCTACCTTGCAGAATGATAGTTCGGTTCATCCAGAGCTGGACTAGCAATTCGGTCTCCGTCCAAACACCCACCTAATCACGGCATATGTACCGTGTGTGCATAACTTTGAACTAAAAATACCATGGGCAAGGACGGAGGCACACTAAGGACAAGGTCCACAATATGGCTCAACCCTATTCGGACCTTAATCTTCTTCTTCTCCTCACTTTTTCTCCTTTTTCTCTTATTTCAGGTTCTTTTAAACCTATATCACTTTTCAGTGGTACAAGGGCCCTTTCCCAGGCCCCTTCTATATGTACGATCATTGATCCTCTCAAAGGATCCTTCACCAAGGTGAAAAGCGGCGCAGACGTGCGGCATGGTGTCCAAAGGATCTTCAAGACCACCTTTTTTAAGGACCTGTATACAACTTTCCCTTGCTCACAAATTCTTGGCATGTAAAATAGCCTTGATGCTTATGGCATTTTCTCTAAGAGCACGTTTTGACGTATCAATCAGACTATAGTGGAAACAATTTTTTTCCAGACCTATTCGGTATTGGCTTATTTCATAATCTGCATTCCCTCTTCACGTTAGATTGACATATACACCTCGGCATAAATTGCCAGGGGCTCTATTCGGCCACATATATTTTTCAAAAACCAAAAAAGTACAAACACTTTTATAATATACTTCGGCGTCCCGAATACTACATTATATGCATCGGCTCCGAATCATGTCTTTGGTCAATAGTTGGGTTGCCCGGCTCTTGTGGTCACCACCTTACATTCCGCTTGTTCAGCTAAGGTAGTAAAGGGAGAACTTTTCATAACGTGACATCCTGCCGTGGTCCGGTCATTATGAACCGTTTTTCCCAGCCTGCCACAACACGTGTTGCGAGGCAGTTTTATTGGTACGTCTTGTCGAAGCAGAGATCGTGTTCCCCTTATCACGAGATTTTTATCAATACGGGTGTGGGTAACCCAATCGTGCTTGTTAGTATGACTCCTCGACTTTAGGAAAGTTCCAAACGAACATGCGGAGGACGCTTGATATTCACCCTGTTTATAAAGGGCCCCAGGCCTGTCCTTTTCTTCTCGCACTCGATCCTTCCCCTCCCCTACCTCGAGTTCCAACACCCAAGGCTGAGGCTAAGCGCTTCGGACCTCCAACCATGTCTGGATCCAACCTTCAAGGTCGGTGGATGGCCTCCTCTGTCATAGAGGAGGACATCAAGAAGCTAAGGGAAGCCAGGCATCTGACCGCCGAAATCTCGCACAGGCTGCCTGCTCAAAGGCAGGTCATCCCCACTCCCGAACCCAATGAGAGTGTCGTATTTGTTTCCCACTTCCTCCGAGGGCTAGGCTTTAATCTTGATCCCTTTGTAAGAGGGCTTATGTTCTATTACGTTCTCGATTTCCATGATCAAGCTCTAGATTCCATCATTCACATCTCATCATTTATCATCGTGTGTCAGGCCTTCCTCCGCATCACCCCACACTTCGGCTTATGGCTCAAGACCTTCAATGTGAAGCCGAAGATGATCGATGGGCGACACGCAGAATGCGGAGGTACCATAATAAGCAAAGGTGCCGATGCTCTATGTCTAAAGGGTTCCTTCCCGGAGGTGTCCAACTTATGGCAGTGGGAGTGGTTTTACATCACAGCCCCCCGAAGTAAAAAGTGGGCAGCTGCACCCGCCTTCCGCTCGGGGCCCCCGCCGCAACTGGCGTCATGGGTCAACAAGAGGCTGGATTGGGGGCCAGTTAATGACGTGCTGACATTGCAAAGTCGCATCTGAGATCTCCTCAAGAGGGATGTCAGTCTTGTCAAGGTAATGCAAGTTATGCTAGTTCGTCGGGTCCTGCCATGCCAACGTCGATCTCTCCGTATGTGGGAGTTCATCCCGGAAGGACCGCGAACTATTCAGCAATTCTTTGGCGTGATGCTCGAAGAGATGTATGGATTGTTCTTCGGATCATGAATAAAGTGTTGGGGCATCACCGAGGATGCGGGTCTCAACTGCAATCGTCTAGATACCCACATAAGTAATTCTGCGGCCGAACATGTTGTCTTTTTATTTGTCATAACATCATTCTGAAAAAATCGCTCTCAGATAGGCGGAGAGGATCAGATGTTCAGTCCCCCTTCCCGAAGGCTCACGGGATCCTGTACTAGCCAGGATGCTTGAGTACGCACCTTATCAAGTGCCATCAGGGGAAGATAAAGGGAGGAATAAATAAGCCAAAAGCGGGCTTCACACATTACTCATCCAAACCGGGGGAATTAGTGTCTCCGCGAAGGAGGATAATCGGGCAAAAGAATCTAGAATCCCCTCTCCCCAAGGAAGGAAAAGGACCGCCTCTGAAGACTTGGAAACGAAGGTTTCCATATGAGGGAAGAAACCTTCACCAGGGGGCCTTGCCCCGGAGGGCATCCTTACCACACAGCACCCGCAACGGGGCCAACCCTCCACCAAGCTGTAAGTGAACAAGAGTACTTTGGTCAATATATCCTGCTTTATCTCCAAGCACAATAACCGAGACATATATCTTGCAGTCCAGCTCGTAGCCCTTCTCAACAGAGTTCGTCTTCAGGGGATCTTCTTCCGGAGATGATGGAGAGCGAAACGCCTCCCCCTGTCTCCCCGCCTCCTGGGGCGAATGACCCTGAGGTGTCATCACGGAGGATTTCTCATGATCCGCCAAGGCTAGAAGGTAACCCTTCAGCCACCCGAAGTCTGGAGTATTCGACTCCTAAGGAGAGCAACAGAAAGAGTCTGGGATTGTCCGGTGCCGAACCGGATGCACTGATGGGTCTTTTGGAGCAATCGACTATCTCAGAGGCGCATCGTACTTTAATGGGTACGGTGGTTGAGAGGATTTCATCCGCCAAAAGTGGGTTGCATGAGGCTTTTACGAGCCTGCTAAGAGGCTTTTAGGTACGCAAAGTAATATACAAATTTTTTGACGGTACCACACACACCAGGTGCGCTCTATACAGATAGTAGCCCCTCAGACTCTGGTTGCTTCCCATAGGCGGCAAACAGAGGATCATAGTCCTAGGTAATGATCGCGCTGCTATCATGTGCAGGCGGCTGAGGGTCCGGTGGCTAGACGGACTGTTGAGTCTGCCGGACTGAGGCGGCAACTTGACGCGGCAGATACCGACATTGCGCTTGTGAACAAACGGTTTGACGAGGCACAGGGTATGTATTTTCGGGTGGTCAACAAATATTAAGAGGAGCATGATTCTAGTATCTATAATATGATGTGACTGCAGATGGAGCTGCCGCTGTGGAGGCCCTTCGGGAGGAACTTGCCCAAGCCAAAGAACAAGCCAGGAGAAGTGATGCGGCCGCCCGAAAGGCGGACGCAGACTTAAGAGCCGAACAGGCTGCTCATCACCGGAGCGAAGATAAAATAGCCAAGATGGTTGTTGAGATGAAAGATGCCGCCGGCTGATATGAGCTCCTTGAAAAGGAAAGCCAAGCGAAAGCGGTTGACCTGAAGAAAGTCGTGGAAACAGCCAAGGAAACCCGATCTGAAATCAGAGCGGCGAAGGAGGAGCTCCGTCAAGCTGGGGATATCATGACTGGGAAGCCCTTTTTGTTGCGGAGGATGTTCGGAGATCCAAAGTATGCTCCTATGGGTCAATTATGGAGTGCTGCAGATGTGTACTCGGACTTGGCAATGAGTGCTGCTGATGCGACTAAGTTTTTCAAAGACCAGAAAGATCATGAAGTGGAAAGATTGTTCTGGTCGCAGTTCAGTGCTCCAACGCGTCCGCTGCTGTTAAATGAACAAATGGCCAAGTGGGCCGAGCTTCATAGGTTGTCCGTACTTGCCATGAGGTCTATTGTGGACCATCTTTGGCCGAGGGGACCAAGGCCGAATAGTTATTTTGGTTTAGTGCAACAATTCCTTGGTGCTGTGCCGCATATCGACGCTGTAAAGTCGTCGGCCTGCATAGAGGGTGCGCGGATGGATCTTGCCCATGTTAAGACATACTGGGCAGAGATGGAGTGTGGCACCCCGGCTCAGAGAAACCGGAATGCCCCGTATTCCAGCCCAGAGATTGAGGAGAAGTCTTCTGGAATACGGCACTTCTTAGCATAGAACAAACCAGCTTTCTATTATTACACGAATATGATTACAAGGTCTCCGATATTACAATGAATAACATCGGCAGGCGACACTACGCCATCCTCAGTTGCTCTATGCAAGCAGCAGAACAACTCGAAGCAGCGGAATAACTCTAGCAGCGGAAAAACTACTGGCAGCGGAACAACGACGATGGTGGTAATGGACTCAAATCCGCAGGGACTCTAGCTGGAATGCTTATCCTAGCTCGCGAACAAAGGAACAACACCGAACTGTCAATCAATCCAGACACGACCTGCAAGCTGGCATGACACGCCAGGTCAGTACATTGAATGTACTTGCAAGCTCACAATAAACCAGAAGCATTCAAGACAAACAACAACATTGCAATTACAGGATAAACAGGAATTAACATGAGATCATCATAACAACATGACATGAGCAACATGACATCCAAAGTAGTACTACCAAAATAATACCAGCTACCATCATGAAAATAATCATAATAGCCACTAAGAATCCAAAGGCAACATGAACATGATGCCGCTAGAACAATATGAGCATGGCATGAACATATGAATCTGATGATACTAGCGTGCCGCATGATGACACTATATGCATTATTATTATGCTCAGGTTATCTCGTAACCATCACACGCATCACTTACCAACCTCGGACATCACACGATCATCTCAGGATCAAATCAAGCTTGGTATAAACAATACCGTAGTAATAATTAAATGACCACAAAGAGCATGATCTTTACCCATGATTCTCGCACAACATCACGAATATCAAACAACTCGGTATCCTCGATACCACAATGATCATTACGACGATCATCACCAAAGTAACTCGTGATCCTTACGGCGATCACCACCAAAGTAACTCGTGATCCTTACGGCGATCACCACCAAAGTAACTCGTGATCCTTACGGCGATCACCACCAAAGTAACTCGTGATTCTTACGGCGATCACCACCAAAGTAACTCATGATCCTTACGGTGATCACCACCAAAGTAACTCATGATCCTTATGGCGATCACCACCAACTTATTTCATTACCGAACCGGGGTTGTCATTAATCAAGCTATTATTAATACGGTTGACTCACGGTGGGACCGACACAAACCGGGCCCTTATTCGTGGGCGCGGCTATCAATAGATTTAATATACACTCTGCAGAGGTAGCACACTGTACCCACACCACGGAACCCATGGCCTCGCACTCCCATTCGGGTGGACCAACGGCGTTCCGACAAAACCGATCTATTGTCATGACACTCTCCCGGTCACTCCGACCCACTCCCAACTGGGCTAGTCCTGGCTGGCCCCGTGTCTACCAAAGACACCCCACCACCGTCGTGGTCAAACTCCCTCACGGGGAAAACTCCCTCAAGGGGACCGGATCGATAAAAACAACGGGCACACAAGGTTATGCCTGCTTACCGGGCCAGGGTACTCACGCCCATAACCTTCCCTTGTTGGAGGCACCGGCGAGATGCACGACAATAGACCCAGTTAGGACCCCCCATAAGGTAAGCATGGTTGCACTGGTCTATACCGATCTGGCAGCACCATGACTCAGCCAACAGTTGTTCAAGTTCAATTAAATCCGGTCAAACTTGAATGCAAAATGCTGAGCCATGATAAAATAACATGATGCAATTACAATGCATGAACATGATATCACCATAAGCACGGGATGCAACATAACTGTCCATCATATCGACTATGAAATAATCTCCAACTGAACATGGCATAATGACGAGCATAAATATTATAAGTGCAACACTACTCATAGTATAACATGTCATGACCAATAGCATCATCCATAAATAACATGCAAGAATTTATCAATAATATCATCCAGTAACACTTAACCAACTAACAGCAATGGAACAATGCCTATTAACAGTACTCAGTAACCGACATTAGTCATGAACGAAAGAGCATGACCAACCCAACATGTACTACTATCAAGCATGGCAATATGAAAGTAATACTAGTAACTAGCAGGACATGATAACTAGGTGCATAACAACATAGCAAACAAGTATTTCCAAAACAACGATAACCATATTTTAAACAAGCAATCATTTAATAAATATTGAAGTTGAAAACCATGGCTATTGCATGACTATCATGCAAGTGGGTATTGTGGCTTGCCTGGGGATGAAGAAGGCACCGGGGAGAAGTGCGGTGAAGCCGCGGAAAGATTTGCAAGAAACAGTTCTCTCTCGGAGGGCTGTTTACTGGCAAGGGCAAAAAGGTCATTTCCAGTATGTCAAACCATACTGAAAATGAAACCAACAGAACGGGCTCGACGAGACGAAGAAGTGGGCTTCGGATTCACCTTATTTGGAGTTGTGGTTCAAAAGATATGAAGGGTTGAAGTTCAGGGACCTTTCTGCAAAAAATATCATCACAAACAAGTCCCTGAGTTGATAAGGGAGAAGCGCAAAGTTAGAAATACGCTTTCTCCAAAAGGAAACGTACCAAAGGGAAAGTACGCTTTCTTTAAGCGAAAACGTACTAGAGTGTTTACACCTCCACTTAAACACATGGCAGAGGCAGGGCAGGGGCTTGAGCGGCTGACGTGCGGGTCCCACGGGCTGTGGGGCCCGTCACTTATCCAGCTGGACTGGGCGGGTCAACGCAGGGCCGGCCTGAGTGGCTGCCAGGTAGGGCCGGGGAAGGAGGGGGCCCACCTGGCTCCTGTCTTCCTCCTCCTCGTTGTGCCCTGATCGGAAGCAGAGCAGCAGAGGCAGGGGGACGTCGGAGACGGTCCGGGCGGCTCTGGCACTCTCCGGCTGAGCTCCGGCCACCGGTGGATGTGGGATGCGAAACCGCACCCAACCAGAGGTCCACGAGCGTCGGGGGAAGTGTAGAGCGGCCGTGGCTTGGGGCGGCAGGGAGCAAGGGGCGGCGGCCGGACTTGGAAAAGTACGGCCACAAGGGCTCCGATGAGAAGAAAAGGGGTGGGGAGGATCTCCGGTGTGAGGGGTTTCTAGTGGTGGAGAAAGGGGGAGGGGAGAGGCTCGGGCTTGAGCCATTTTAGGCCGAGGGGAGCAACGGCCATGGAGGCAATGCCGAGCGAGGAGAGCTCTAGAGGCTCGGGCGAGGGGCTGGGGAGGGCTAGTGGAGAGTGTGGTGGCCGCTGGTGTGCTCGAACGCTTCGGGGGAGGGCTATATATAGGCGGGCGAGGGCATGGCCGAGGTGGCGTCGCTGTGGACACATAGCCGGTGCCGCGGACGCGTGTGCTCATGCATGGGCTCGGGGAAGGCGACGAGCTATTGATGCAGGGATCACGGAGACGAGGGCCAGCTCGAGGACAAGAGGAGAAGGAGCCGAACGCCATTAAAGCTTGGTCGGCCACAGTGCATCCGTGGGCGCGCGGCGGCTTGCGTCGGTGAGGAAGCGGATGGAGGGGGAGAGGGCTCCAGGAGGACTGCGACGGCGCGGGCCAGTTGTGGGACATGATCACAAGCACGAAGATGACGAGAGGAGGAGGGGGTCCAGCACAAACAGCCACTAGACGCGCGCACTGCACACAGAGCGCGTGCACAGACACGCCATTGTCGTGGTCACCATGTGCACTGGCATGTAGTGGGGGAGAGGGGCTTGCAAATGTTGTCTAGTGAGTAGTTCATCCAGGGAGGTCACAACTATGGTGGTAGCTTGGTGAAAACTGCTATGGTTAATTGGTTATTACCCTCTGAAGTTTACTGCAGTAAACTTGATCGTGTACTTCTACTCAACAGGGAGATGATTGAGGTTAATGGAGTTTTCTGGTAGATTCATGGTAAGAAGGACTTACATCCTGGTAATTTTGAGAAGATTAGGATCAAGGATTAATCGAGTTGCTTTGCAACTGCCAAAGATGGTCCAGAATCAAGATCATGATGATACACTCAAATGGAGAAGCCACTTGAGCTGAACTTTGGCAAGGCAGGCTCATTTGTCCATATGAATATGCTCAAAAGGTTTCATACCAATTGGATAAACCAAAATGGTACTTCCTTCACAAACATTTCCACTGACCAGAAACTTGCACATATTCTAGAGGACAAATGGCTTGATGAAACATGCCCAAAATGGGTGGAGGTAAGTTATATGGATAACGGAAGGCCTAGAAAAATTGGCAGCCATAAGGGAGCAAGATAAAATATACTTGCTTCACAATCTGAAATTTTGGACAGAATCAAAGAATTGAAGGTGAGCTCACATGGAGGCATGACATGAGCTCTTCTTTGGTGGAGGGCTATGATATGATGATATGAAGGGCCATGCAAAATTGCAACTCATTTGGATATGCCTAGCTTGTACTGCCTTCACAACGAGTTCCCTCAGACAGGAACTTTGGAAAATCATAATTAAATAACTACTAGGAAAATGAGGTTGCACTTTGGCATGTGGCAATGATATGGACAGGAAAAGGTGTCCAAGGAGTTTCAGGTCAATTGGTAAAAGATAAATGGCACTTGCTTCACATTCTGCCATTTAGGGCAGAATATAAAATGAATTATTTGAGCATGATGACAAACATGACAAATGAAATATTTTTCCATATTTGAGAAAGATATGACCAAAACAATTTATGAGAATTATTTGGAAATTTTAGGAGTGATAGAAATATAGGTTGCTTCACAACCTAGGGCAATTTGAGTTATTCCTTTAATAGAAAAGGAATATTCCCATGGAAAAGAATATTGGGATTTGGGCTAGGATGAAAATGAAAGGGTCTAGGGAAGGATTTGGGTATGACAAGGCACTCTGGAAGCAAAGAAGAGTTCATCTTCTTCAGTTTCCAGACCATGAAGCCACGGAAAAGTAAAACTCAAGCAAAAACCTCAGAAAAACAAAAGAAAAAGAAAGGGCAAAAAATTAGGCTGTCACAAACCTTAACCCCTTAAAGAAATCTCATCCTCGAGATTTGGTTGCTCAGGGAACAAGTATGAAGATACTGACTTAGGAAACCGTTTCGAACTTGGGCGTCCTTTTTCTTATTTTTGTTCCCACTAAATTTTTGTCTGACTAGCCCTGGGGTGGTTTGCTTTAATATATCCATATTCTGATAGATCTTACCTAGCTTGTTCATGCTTTTACAGGATCAAATTTCTTTTTTTAGATTTGCTGACTTAACTGACTGTGATTGACTCTCATGACTGAAATATATGTCGGAATCACAAATCCAAGAGTGAGTTCCGCTGGGTGTGTCATCCGGCACTGATTATCTTTCATTAAGTGGTGATCAGATTTTTCTAATGGCCACCCAAGCTTTAACTCCTTGCATTGGGTTTCTCTACTAAATGCAGGTCCTTCAGGTTCCAAATAGTGAAATGGGTCATAACCGCTTTCCTGACAGATTCTGGCTTATCGCGGAAATTTCTAAATCATCTTAACTGGTTCCACTGTCTTGAGTATTGGATTCATACCAAATATTTGATTGTCGCCTGTCGTGGCTAGCATAAGAGTTTGACATGTATGATAATATCTGCAGACTTGACTGACGGTGGTTCTGCACCACGCGGGTCTTGCAACAATTTTCATACCCACATCACTGGTCTTGCTCCTTCATAATTGTTTTCTTGGTCTGGATCCTTGGCTGAAAAAGCTGGGTCATATTGCTTCTTTGTATCACCATAGGTACTATCGGTGCAATTTTTCGTCAATTGCAGCTTATCCTCATTTTTCTGACAGGGTACCCCATTAAATTGCAGGTTCAACACCACTCAAGTCTTGACCGTAGGAAAATGATCATCCGAACATTGAGCTCATTGATGTCGTCAATTCTCGTAATCCTTTGTCACACTACTGTGTATACTAGCTTTCTTCTCTTAACCATCCACACATGGTTGTCAGATCCTCATTCGAGTGACTTGTAAGATCTTGGTGGTATGCTCACCGCATATATATGAGAATCTGATTCCTGAGACAGACGTGTATTCTGACTGATTCTTGCTTTTGACCAAAATATTGCGGATCTCATTCTTGGGATTCACTTCCATATGCTGTCAATTCACAGTGTGCTATTTTGTACCAATGTCTTACTGAGGAAGATTGGATGGCTTGTGCTCGAAACTTTCATCGGACAGCTTGCTGAAGAAGACTGGATATCGTGCTTCAGAAGCTTACCCCCTTAAAGACTTTGCTGGGGAAAGACTCGGTACCTTATGCCGGAAACTTTTCTGGTTGCCTACTTAAGAAGGCAGAGTACCTTGTACGAGAAATCATCCATGTATCGTATTGAGGAAGATAGAAGAATCTTGCCTTGGAAGCTTTTTGGGTATCTTGCGAAGGAAGATTGAGTTACTTATACCAGAATTTTTTTATTGTGATATGCGGACCAATTTCCACATGTATAACCATCTTAAAAGTTGTGTTCTTGATTTCTTGCATGAAACAGGGTTTTGCAGGACTATCCTCCTTTTCTGAGGACATGCCATATTTTTGGCTTGCTTCCAAGTACATCGGGTTCCAAAATCATCCTCAACAAAAAATTAAACTTGTATCTGAACCGTACATCTGATAATATTCTGTCAACCTTGCACACAATTTATCTCGTTGCTGATTTGATCATTTCTGCTATAAGGAGTGCATGCTGAGTGAGACTTAACACTCAGTAACATGATTAGATATCCCCCAATCTGAATGCAGTCGGCTGAGAATTCCGTATTGTTGTGAGGAGTGCATGTTAATGCAAACTTTATACTGACATTCCATCCAGGATTTCTTTTGTATTCAGACGAGCTATTCCCAATTTCACTGCAGTCTGCTGACAATTCCATTTAGCTAAGTTTCCAAATATATGCACTTCTTGCTGACTCTTCGGGTCCGGTGTCGGCTGACGGGCAACTTTAATAGGGGAAAATTTGTAACACCAAAGGCCCAAAGAAATAAACAAAAGAAACGACTAAAACAAAAGCACACAAGCATACTAATAATATAATTAATCAAGCAATCATCACATATTACTGCTACTCACACAATAATATGTATGCACACCTAAGCACACAAATCTCGCAGAAACTCTGGTATTACGGTCTAATATGCTGTGGCGGTGTGCACGAAAATTGTACCCATGTGTGGAAGGAGTTGGCGTAACCGAAGCCACACCAAGCACTGGCTGACCAGTGGCTGGATCTGGATGGATACACAGGTGAGAATGGACTAGACGATCAAGTAGCGAGACACAAAAGTCACGACCACCTTATTATCAAGCGTACGAAGGGAATCGTACACGTCCAAAGAATGAAATGACATGGCAAGATAATAGTGGAAGACTGGGTAGGGTAGCGGTGGGAAAACAAGGCTCGCTGGCAATGCCCTTTTTTTGATAACCAAGATCAGCAAGGGTTGCCAAGGGGACGAGATGGATGGCATGATTCGGCATAGAAACAAGCCTATCACCGAAATAATATGGTGGGTGGCGGAAAAATATACGCGACACCTAAGCATAACTCCTGCAAATGGTGTCTGGAACTCTGGGTACCAGGGCATCACTCTGCTGGGACAGAGATGACGCCGAACACCAAAGAGCAGACATGCTAAGAAGGAGGGTGCAGGCGGTGGACCGAAAACGATGCCACCTACACTCACAAGATTAACCGTTAGTGACAAAATAATAATCTATATGCATGCTATGCGACAAACAAATGCAATAATCAAGTGCAACAATCCAACCGGGGTCTATACTACCGCTTTCTAACATTTGCACGGGCTAGGGCATCCTACAACCAGATCTGCTCTGATACCAAGCGTTGTGGCACCCCGGCTCAGAGAAACTGGAACACCCCATATTCCAGCCCAGAGATCGAGGAGAAGTCTTCTAGAATACGTCACTGCTTAGCATAGAACAAACCAGCTTTCTATTATGACACGAATATGATTACAAGGTCTCCGATATTACAATGAATAACATCGGCACGACGACACTACACCATCCTCAGTTGCTCTATGCAAGAAACAGAACAACTCGAAGCAGCGGAATAACTCTAGCAACGGAAAAACTACTAGCAGCAGAACAACGACGATGGTGGTAATGGACTCCAATTCGTAGGGACTCTGGCTGGAACGCTTATCCTAGCTCGCGAACACAGGAACAACACCGAACCGTCAAGCAATCCAGACACGACCTGCAAGCTGGCATGACACGCCAGGTCATTACATTGAATGTACTTGCAAGCTCATAATAAACCAGAAGCATTCAAGACAAACAACAGCATGGCAATTACAGGTTAAACATGAATTCACTAAGATCATCATAACAACATGACATGAGCAACATGACATCCAAAGTAGTACTCCCAAAATAATACCAGCTACCATCATGAAAATAATCATAATAGCCACTAAGAATCCAAAGGCAACATGAACATGATACCGCTAGAACAATATGGGCATGGCATGAACATATGAATCTGATGATACTAGCGTGCCGCATGATGACACTATATGCATTATTATTCTGCTCGGGTTATCTCGTAACCATCACACGCATCACTTACCAACCTCGTACATCACACGATCATCTCAGGATCAAATCAAGCTTGGTATAAACAATACCGTAGTAATCATTAAATGACCACAAGGAGCTTGATCTTTACCCATGATTCTCGCACAACATCACGAATATCCAACAACTCGGTATCCTCGATGCCACAGTGATCATTATGGCGATCACAACCAAAGTAACTCATGATCCTTACGGCGATCATCACCAAAGTAACTCGTGATCCTTACGACGATCACCACCAAAGTAACTCGTGATCCTTACGGAGATCACCACCAAAGTAACTCGTGATCCTTACGGCGATGACCACCAAAGTAACTCATGATCCTTATGGTGATCACCACCAAAGTAACTCGTGATCCTTACGGCGATCACCACCAAAGTAACTCGTGATCCTTATGGAGATCACCACCAACTTATTTCATTACCGAACCGGGGTTGTCATTAATCAAGTTATTATTAATACTATTGACTCATGGTGGGACCGACACGAATTGGGCCCTTATCCGCGGGCGTGGCTATCGATGGATTTAATATACACTCTGCAGAGGTAACACACTGTACCCACACCATGGAACCCATGGCCTCGCACTCCCATTCGGGTGGACCAACGGCGTTTCGACAAAACCGATCAATTGTCATGACACTCTCCCGGCCACTTGATACGTCTCCAACGTATCTATGATTTTTGATTGCTCCATGCTATATTATCTACTATTTTGGACTATATTGGGCTTTATTTTCCACTTTTATATTATTTTTGGGACTAACCTATTAACCGGAGGCCCAACCCAGAATTGTTGTTTTTTTGCCTATTTTAGTGTTTCGAAGAAACTGAATATCAAACGGAGTCCAAACAGAGAAATCCTTTTTGGAATGTGATTTTCTTCTCGGATAAGACCCAGGAGACATGGACCCTACTCCAAGAAGTACCGGAGGCGGTCACGAGGGTAGGGGCGCCCCCTACCTCGTGGGCCCCTCGGTGGTCCACCGACGTACTCCTTCCTCCTATATATACCCACGTACCCCCAAACGATCAGAAGAGGAGCCAAAAACCTAATTCCACCGCCGCAACTTTCTGTACCCACGAGACCCCATCTTGGGGCCTGTTCCGGAGCTCCGCCGAAGAGGGCCGTCATCACGGAGGGCTTCTACATCATCATAGCCCCTCCGATGAAGTGTGAGTAGTTTATCTCAGACCTTCGGGTCCATAGTTATTAGCTAGATGGCTTCTTCTCTCTTTTTGGATCTCAATACAATGTTCTCCCCCTCTCTTGTGGAGATCTATTCGATGTAATCTTCTTCTTTTGCGGTGTGTTTGTTGAGACCGATGAATTGTGGGTTTATGATCAAGTCTATCTATGAACAATATTTGAATCTTCTCTGAATTCTTTTATGTATGATTGGTTATCTTTGCAAGTCTCCTCAAATTATCCGTTTAGTTTGGCCAACTAGATTGGTAGTTGTTGCCATGGGAGAAGTGCTTAGCTTTGGGTTCGATCTTGCGGTGTTCTTTCCCAGTGACAGAAGGGGCAGCAAGACACATATTGTATCGTTGCCATCGAGGATAACAAGATGGGGTTTATTTCAGATTGCATGAATTTATCTCTCTACATCATGTCATCTTGCTTAAAGCGTTACTCTGTTTTCAACTTAATACTCTAGATGCATGCTGGATAGCGGTCAATGAGTGGAGTAATAGTAGTAGATGCAGAATCGTTTCGATCTACTTGTCACGGACGTGATGCCTATATACATGATCATGCCTAGATATTATCATAACTATGCTCAATTCTATCAATTGCTCAACAGTAATTTGTTCACCCATCGTAGAAAACTTATGCTCTTGAGAGAAGCCACTAGTGAAACCTATGGCCCCCGGGTCTATTCTCATCATATCAATCTCCATCACTTTAATCTTGCTTTGTTTTTTACTTTGCCTTTTACTTTTCACTTTGCATATTTATATCAAAAATATTATCTATCGGATCTCACTTCTGTAAGTGACCGTGAAGGGATTGACAACCCCTAATCGCGTTGGTTGCGTTTAGCTCTATGTGTTGTGTAGGTACAAGGGACTTTCTCGTGGCCTCCTACTGGATTGATACCTTGGTTCTCAAAAACTGCGGGAAATACTTACGCTACTCTGCTGCATCATCCTTTCCTCTTCAGGGAAAACCAACGCAAGCTCAAGAGGTAGCAAGAAGAATTTCTAGCACCGTTGCCGGGGAGTCTACACAGAAAGTCAACATACCAAGTACCCATCAAAATCCCTATCTCCCACATTACATTAGTTGCCATTTGCCTCTCGTTTTCCTCTCCCCCACTTCACCCTTGTCGTTTTATTCGCCCTCTCTTTCTCCTTCCCCTTCCCCTTCTCTGTTTGCCTTTTTCTCGCTTGTCTTGTCGTCATGGCTAGTCTTTTATCTTCTCCATTATCTCCCGAGAATGAAGTTCTAAACTTTAAACAAAGGGAGGGAGAAAATCTGAAAGACGCTTGGTATAGAATTTGCAGTGCTCAAAACAGAGCTACCAGGAAACAATCTACTTCAGTTCTTCTTCATAATTTTTATGTGGGTGCTAGTCCTTGGTATAGATATATCCTTGGTACCATTACCGGAGGGAATTTCTTGGGTATCAATACTTTTGATTCGTATAATGCTATGATAGACTTATTTGGCTCACCACCTCTTTTGGTTAATGGAACTATGTTAACTTTGGAGCATGTTATGCAAAGGCTTGAAATTATTGAAAACAAAGTTGCTACTATTGAATCAATTGAAAATCTAGATAAAAAGATTCATAATCAAATCACTCAATATGGGTCTAAGGTAGGAATGACTTTGAAAAATATTAAGCAGAAGGAACCCATGGTAGATGAGAAAATAAATCTAGATTCCTCTAGAATCGATAAACTTGAGGGTATCATTACCAATTTGGGAACCGCTCACAAAGAATACTCTTAGTCCTCCCACTAAAATTGCTAAGCTTATGTATGTTCCTAAGAATAAGGGTGAATCATCTAGTAAGGAAACTGCGGATCTTAAATCTATAAGTATTCATCCCGATATTTTTGATTTCATTAAGGAACCATTTGCTACAAATGAATTTTTCAATCTTGTGTCAAACTCCCTCACGGGGAAAACTCCCTCAAGGGGACCGGACCCATAAAAACAATGGGCACGCAAGGTTATGCCTCCTTACCGGGCCAGGGTACGCACGCCCATAACCTTCCCTCGTGGGAGGCACCAGCGAGATGCACGACAATAGACCCAGTTAGGAACCCCCATAAGGTAAGCATGGTTGCACTAGTCAGTTTCAATCTGGCGGCACCATGACTCAGCCAACAGTTGTTCAAGTTCAATTAAATCCGGTTAAACTTGAATGCAAAATGTTGAGCCATGATAAAATAACATGATGCAATTACAATGCATGAACATGATATCACCATAAGCACGGGATGCAACATAACTGTCCATCATATTGACTATGAAATAATCTCCAACTGAACATGGCATAATGACGAGCATTGATATTATAAGTGCAACACTACTCATAGTATAACATGTCATGACCACTAGCATCATCCATAAACAAGAATTTATCAATAACATCACCGAGTAACACATAACCAACCAACAGCAATGGAACAATGCCTATTAACAGTACTCAGTAACCAACGTTAGTCATGCACCTAAGAGCATGACCAACCCAACATGTACTACTATCAAGCATGGCAATATGAAAGTAATACTAGTAACTAGCAGGACATGATAACTAGGTGCATAACAACATAGCAAACAAGTAAGCACAAATCCAAAAGTATTTCTGAAACAACGATAACCATATTTTAAACAAGCAATCATTTAATAAATATTCAAGTTGAAAACCATGGCTACTACATGACTATCATGCAAGTGGGTATTGTGGCTTGCCTGGGGATGAAGAAGGCACCGGGGAGAAGTGCGGTGAAGCCGCGGAAAGATTTGCCGGAACAGTTCTCTCTCGGAGTGTTGTTTACGTGCAAGGGCAAAAAGGTCATTTCCAGTATGTCAAACCATAGTGAAAATGAAACCAACAGAACAGGCTCGACGAGACGAAGAAGTGGGTTTTGGATTCACCTTATTTGGAGTTGTGGTTAAAAAGATATGAAGGGTTGAAGTTCAGGGACTTTTCTGCAAAAATATCATCACAAACAAGTCCCTGAGTGGATAAGGCTGAAGCGCAAAGTTAGAAATACGCTTTCTCCAAAAGGAAACATACCAAAGGGAAAGTACGCTTTCTTTAAGCGAAAACATACTGGAGTGTTTACGCCTCCACTTAAACACGTGGTAGAGGCAGTGCCAGGGCTTGAGCGGCTAACGTGCGGGTCCCACAGGCTGTGGGGCCAGTCACTTATCCAGCTGGACCGGGTGGGTCAACGCGGGGCCGGCCTAAGTGGTTGCCAAGTTGGGGTCAGGGAAGGAGGGGGCTCGCCTGGCTCCTGTCTTCTTCCTCCTCCTCGCTGCGCCCCGATCGGAAGCAGAGGACCAGAGGGAGGGGGATGCCGGCGACGGTGCGGGCGGCTCCGGCACTCTCCGACCGAGCTCCGGCCACCGGCGGATGCGGGATGCGAAACCGCACCCAACTAGAGGTCCACGAGCGTCGGGGGAAGTGCAGAGCAGCCGCGGCTCGGGGCGGCAGGCAGCAAGGGGCGGCGGCCGGACTTGGAAAAGTATGGCCACAAGGGCTCCGGCGAGAAGAGAAGGGGTGGGGAGGATCTCCGGTGTGAGGGGCTTCTAGTGGTGGAGAAAGGGGGAGGGGAGTGGCTCGGGCTTGAGCCAATTTAGGCCGAGGGGAGCGACGGCCATGGCGGCAATGGTGAGCGAGGAGAGCTCCAGAGGCTCGGGCGAGGGGCTGGGGAGGGCTAGTGGAGTGTGCGGAGGCCGCTGGTGTGCTCGAACGCTTCGGGGGAGGGCTATATATAGTCGGGCGAGGGCATGGCCGAGCTGGCATCGCCGTGGACACGCGGCTGGCGCCACGAACGCGTGTGCTTGCGCATGGGCTCGGGGAAGGCGACGAGCTATTGATGCAGGGATCACGGAGACGAGGGCGAGCTCGAGGACAAGAGGAGAAGGAGCCGAACGCCATTAAAGCTCGGTCGGCCACAGTGCGTCCGTGGGCGCACGGCGGCTTGCGTCGGTGAGGAAGCGGACGGAGGGGGAGAGGGGTCCAGGAGGACGGCGATGACGCGGGACAGTTGTGGGACATGATCACAAGCACGAAGACGACGAGAGGAGGAGGGGGTCCAGCACAAACAACCACTGGACGCGCGCACTGCACACAGAGCACGTGCACAGACACGCCATTGTCGTGGTCACCATGTGCACTGGCATGTAGTGGGGGAGAGGGGCTTGCAAATGTTGTCTAGTGAGTAGTTCATCTAGGGGAGGTCGCAACTATGGTGGTAGCTTGGTGAAAACTGCTATGGTTAACTGGTAATTACACTCTGAAGTTTACTATAGTAAACTTGATCGTGTACTTCTGCTCAACAGGTTGATGATTGAGGTCAATGGAGTCGTCTGGTAGATTCAGGGTAAGAAGGACTTACATCCTGGTAATTTTGAGAATATTAGGATCAAGGATTAATGGAGTTGTTTTGCAACTGCCAAAGATGGTCCAGAATCAAGATCATGATGATGCTCTGAAATGGAGGAGCCACTTGAGCTGAACTTTGGCAAGGCAGGCTCATTTGGCCATATGAAGATGCTCAAAAGGTTTCATACCAATTGGATAAACCAAAATGGTACTTCCTTCACAAACATTTCCACTGACCAGAAACTTGCAAATATTCTAGAGGACAAATGGCTTGATGAAACATGCCCAAAATGGGTGGAGGTAAGTTATATGGATAACGGAAGGCCTAGAAAAATTGGCAGCCATAAGGGAGCAAGATAAAATATACTTGCTTCACAATCTGAAATTTTGGACAGAATCAAAGAATTGAAGGTGAGCTCACATGGAGGCATGACATGAGCTCTTCTTTGGTGGAGGGCTATGATATGATGATATGAAGGGCCATGCAAAATTGCAACTCATTTGGATATGCCTAGCTTGTACTGCCTTCACAACCAGTTCCCTCAGACAGGAACTTTGGAAAATCATAATTAAATAATTACTAGGCAAATGAGGTTGCACTTTGGCATGTGGCAATGATATGGACAGGAAAAGGTGTCCAAGGAGTTTGAGGTCAATTGGGAAAAGATAAATGTCACTTGCTTCACATTCTGCCATTTAGGGCAGAATAGAAAATGAATTATTTGAGCATGATGACAAACATGACAAATGAAATATTTTGCCATATTTGAGAAAGATATGACCCAAACAATTTATGAGAATTATTTGGAAATTTTAGGAGTGATAGAAATATAGGTTGGTTCATAACCTAGGGCAATTTGAGTTATTCCTTTAATAGAAAAGGAATATTACCATGGAAAAGAATACTGGAATTTGGGCTAGGATGAAAATGACAGTGTCTAGGGAAGGATTTGGGTATGACAAGGCACTCTAGAAGCAAAGAAGAGTTCATCTTCTTTAGTTTCTAGACCACAGGGCCACGGAAAAAGAAAACTCAAGCAAAAACCTCAGAAAAACAAAAGAGAAAGAAAGGGCCAAAAATCAGGCTGTCACATGGAGGCCACCGCTATTGCAACCTGGGATCCGGCCGTAGGCCAGGTCCCGGCTGAGCACTATTTCGAAGAAGTCCTAGAAGGCGCTCGTTTAATAGAGGCTCAGTACTCGAAGAGTATCATGTTCGAGTGACATGTATCCCAATTGTAAAAAAATGCTATTTGGATTATAAAGGTTGTGTTTATACTTTTTGCCTGAAAGTATTATGATGCCCCCTGTGCGGCCGTTTATGTACGCATATAACCTGAAAGTTTGCAGTCGTCGTCTTCAGCCCCACGCACATAATGCGGGCATGTTCGGAAAAGCGCATATTCACACTTGACCCAACGTCTTGGTCCATTAAGGAGGTGATAGTGCGGAGAACAAGGCAATCAGACTATATAGCTTTAACACTTTCACTTTGCCATAGGAGTTTGATGGTGGGGCTACTATATAGCCCCTGGTACTTCCGCGCTCATCCGAATACGGTGTGCACACATACATGATCGGGAAACCGGTCCTTCTTTAATGCGGAGGAATCGCGAAGATTCCGCTGAGTCATCGAGTGGTTGACCAGTCTCGTGCTGTATCATGACATTCAGTTTTCGGCTTTCTCTACTGAGGTGCTCATCCGTATGAACCAGGGCACAATCGCATTAGTTCTCCCGGTGCCACCTTAGCTGATAGAGCGGAACGTAAGGTAGCAAAACACGGGAGCTTGGAAAACCCAACTATTGACCAAAGACATGATTCGGAGCTGATGCATATAAGGCCAAACTCGCGATGCAGAACACTCCCTAAGGTATTCGGACTTTACAACATATACTGGGCTGAGTAGCGCCCTCGATTATGGGCCCTGAATTTTCTTAACTCACAAGTATAGGGGATCGCAACAGTTTTCGATAAGTAAGAGTGTCGAACCCAATGAGGAGCTAAAGGCAGAACAAATATTCCCTCATGTTCTATCGACCACCGATACAACTCTACGCACTCTTGATGTTCGCTTTACCTAGAACAAGTATGAAACTAGTAGTACTTTATAGGTGTTGTTGGATAGGTTTGCATGATAATAAAGATTACGTAAATAAAAAGTAGGGGATGTTTAGGTAAAGAAACAATAAAGTAAATATAGCGAGTGTGGAAAAGCGGTGGTAGGAGTTGCGAAATTGTCCCTAAGCAATTGACTACTTTACTAGACCGATAGCAAGTATTATGTGGGAGAGGCCACTTCTAGCATGTCATCCCTGACTTGGAATTATATGAACTTATGATTGGAACTATTAGCAAGCGTCCGCAACTACTAACGTTCATTAAGGTGAAACCCAACCAAGCATTAAGATATATTGGCCCCCCTTCAATCCCGTATGCATCAATTTCTATGCTAGGTTGAAGCTTCTGTCACTCTTGCCCTCCAATACATAGTCCTATCAACATAAAACTAACCTTATGGTGTGATCCACACGCGCGATCATATGATGGGCACCAAAGGACAGCAACATAACCACAAGCAAATTAAATCAATCATAGCAATTCATCAACCACCGTTAGGACAAAGAAAATCTACTTAGACATCATAGAATGGCAACACATCATTGGATAATAATATGAAGCATAAAGCACCATGTTCAAGTAGAGGGTACAGCAGGTTGCGGGAGAGTGGACCGCTGAAGATTGAGGGGGGAAGGTGATGGAGATGTTGGGGAAGATGGCGGAGGTGTTGGTGTAGCTTGCGGTGATGATGATGATGGCCACGGCAGCGTTCCAGCGCCACCAGAAGAGAAGGGGAGAGGGGGCCTGTCAGTGTCAAAACCGGCGGATCTCGGGTAGGGGGTCCCGAACTGTGCGTCTAATACGGATGGTAACAGGAGGCAGGAGACACGATATTTACCCAGGTTCGGGCCCTCTTGATGGAGGTAAAACCCTACGTCCTGCTTGATTGTTCTTGATGATATGAGTATTACAAGAGTTGATCTACCACGAGATCAGAGAGACTAAACCCTAGAAGCTAGCCTATGGTATGATTGTATGTTGTCCTACGGACTAAAAACCTCCAGTTTATATAGATACCGGAGGGGGCTAGGGTCACACAAGGTTGGTTACAAAGGAGGAGATATCCATATCCGTATTGCCTAGCTTGCCTTCCATGCCAAGTAGAGTCCCATCCGGACACGGGACGAAGTCTTCAATCTTGTATCTTCGTAGTCCAACAGTCCGGCCAAAGGATATAGTCCGGCTGTCCGGAGACCCCCAAATCCAGGACTCCCTCAGTAGCCCTTGAACCAGGCTTCAATGATGATGAGTCCGGCGCGCAGTGTTATCTTCGGCATTGCAAGGCTAGTTCCTCCTCTGAATACACCATAGAAGAGTTGGAATGCAAGGATAGTGTCTGACCCTGCAAAATAAGTTCCACATACCACCGTACAGAGAATAACATTTCCACAAAACTAATCTGCTGACACGTCTTGACAGCATGACATCACACCATGGCCCGGTTATTATTCAAACAGCTTTTCTCAACCAGCTCCGCACATATCGCGAGGCGGTTTTCTTGATACGTCTTGTCAAAGCAGAGATCATGTTCCCCTTATCACGGGATTCTCATCAATACGGACAGGGGTAACCCAACCGCGCCATCAATTATGGCACCTGGGGAATAAGCAGTTTTGCTAGGCAAGTGGGGAGACTCATCGCCTCCTCCGTCCTTATAAAGGGACAAAGATTTACTTTTTTCACCCATGCCTTCTTCCTTCTCTCGCTTACCTATTCCTGCACACTCGAGCTCTAGCGCCCAAGCTCGCGTTCTTCTTCTCAAACCACTCCAAGCATGTCTGGAGCAGGAGGCAAGTGGATGGTTTCCTCCATCATGGAGGAAGACATCAAAAAGTTACGGGAGGCCGGATACCTATCTGCGAATATCGCACACCAGCTGCCGAATGCGGGGCAGATCGTCCCAACGCCCGAACCCCATGAGAGGGTAGTTTTTCTCACCCATTCTGTCCGCGGAGTGGGATTTCCTCTCCACCCGTTTGTCCGCGGGCTCATGTTCTACTACGGGCTGGATTTTCATGATCTGGCCCCCAACTTCATCCTCAATATCTCGGCGTTTATCGTCGTGTGCGAGGCCTTCCTCCGCATCAAGCCCCACTTCGGCCTATGGCTGAAAACCTTCAATGTCAAACCAAAGGTCGTGGGTGGCCAGCAAGCATAGTGCAGAGGCGCCATGGTGGGCAAGATGCCTAATGTCACCTGGCTCGAGGGCACCTACGTGGATACCATAAAGGGGTGGCAATCGAGGTGGTTCTACATCACCGAGCCGCGTGACTCCAACTAGGTGGCGGCCCCCAAATTTCGATCCAAAATCCCCACGCGACTCACCTCCTGGAAAAAGAAGTGCCTGTCCCGGGGTTCTTCGGTAGAGCTGACCGGACTCCAGACCTGCATCTAGAACATGACGAACAAGAAAATCAAGCTCGTCAACATGGTCCAGGTTATGCTCTTCCGCCGGATCCTTCCGTGCCAACGACGGGCATTTGTTTTGTGGGGGTTCGACTCGGCCCAGCACCAGACACTGCAAGAGCTCTACGACATGACGCACGAGGACGTCTGGAGGGTGCTATTCAAGGGCGCCGAGATGCCTCCCTCCCTCATCGAGGACCGCGGACTCAGCGCAAAGCACCGCGCCCATCCGGCAGGCTTTTATATCTCTCTGGGTATTTATTTGCCCTAGTTTAGTTATGTGCTGGATCTAAGTTTTCATGTCGTTAACAGGACTGGATAAAGACAGCGGAGCAGCTTGATTGCCCAGCCCCCCTACCCGAAGATCCAGCAAACGCTCTTCTAACGAAGATGCTGACTCCGACACCTTACGAGGTGCCAGAAAAGAAGGCCAAGAAAAAGGCCGCAGGGACCCGGAAGGGTCTCCGGCGCAAGGTTCTATCGGACTCATCGTCCGATGAGTCCGACGCGCACTCCTCCCATGGAAACAAGGACGAGGAGAAAAGTTCTCCCCCCCAGCCGGGGGAGACAAGAAAAGGAAGGACGACCCATCCGGGGAGGCCGAAGGGTCCAAGATGGGAAAGACCCTCCCTCCGGACTGTGCCACGACGGCCGCCGACAGCGGCGACGAGTGGCTACCCAGGGACAAGCCCCTGGCTAAGTCATAAGTGTCCGGACACCATAGTATTTCATGGTATCTTTTATTGTACTGCCTTTGCTCATGCCGAACATGATTATGCAGTTCGGCCCGAGCTCATCTCGACGTACCCTCGTCGAGCGGCTCTTTGGGCTCGTCGGATATGAACAGCGGTTCTCCTCCGACGGCTTCCACCCCTCGCCCTACGGACAACGCCGAGGTGGTGTCTTAAAAGGCACCGAGCCAATAGGACGTGATCCTAGGGGCGCCTCACGGTGACCTCCCGGACCCTGGGTACCAAAGGAGTGAGGCTCCTACGAGCTTCGAATTCGGGCCCCAGTCGGACACTACGCCGGAACCTTCAATGGTTCCGACCTCCGGCAGGCAGTCCCCCATTAAGGGGGGCCAACCATCCGTGCCGGTGTCCTCTGTCCAACCAGAGGGACCGGACAACTTGCTGGAAGCGCTTCACAGCGCTTCCATCGATGAAGAGCACCGCGCTATCATGAGTGCGGTGGTCAAGAAGGTTCAGTATGCCAAAAACGGACTGACCGAAGCTTGCGCCAGCCTCCTAACAGGCTTTGAGGTAAGCATTCAAAATATAAGAAAATATTGCCGCATAGATAGTAGCCCCTGATGCTCAGTTCGGCGTTCGCGAAGAAAAGCCGAATAGAGTATCAAATGATAACTCAGGAGTCTAATTAGAGTATGTCTATGTGTATGTGCAGGCTTCCCTGTTGGCCGCTGCCGCATGTACTGCGGAGGTCTCTGCGCTGAAGCAGGCCCTGAAGCGGTCCGAGGACGAGCTCGGCCTTACCAAGGGGCAGCTCGAAGAGAGCAAAGGTAAGATATACCCCAGTTTATATAGTTAAAAAGAAGTTAGGTGTAAAGTAATAGGATCATCATGAATTTGTCAGGGGCCATGACCGAGGTGGAGACCCTGAGGAAGGCGTTGTCCGAGGCCAAAGACAAACTGGCCAAAGAACGCATTGAACGGGAGAAACAAGAAGCCCGAGTGGGCGAGGTGCAGCAAGAGCTCGAGGCTCTTGCCAAAAAGCATGAGTCCTTGGAGCTTGACTACAAGATGCGAGAGTCCGAGCTCGCGCATGCGCTTGAAAGCGTCCGGAGCGCCAAGGCCGAAGCCCACAAGGCCCTCCAGGAGATTGATGCGGCGAAGAAGATAGCAGCGGGTAAGGCATTCAATATGCATTGCAAGCATGTGAAGGAGACTTTCCTTTTTCTTACCCGAGTTCGGAGCTCTCTAGGAGCATTTTCAGATCTTCCCGTAGTGTGCTGGATGCCGCGGAGTTTTACCGGGCTGAGGAGGGGAGCTCAACGAAGAAGTTGTTCTGGTCTTAGTATACTGGGACCGAACACCCCGTGTCCTTGAGCGACTAGCTGAAGCAGTTGGTCGAACTTCACAAGGCGGCCGAACAGGCCATGAGGGGCCTTATAGTCCGGATGTGGCCTGGCGAGCCCCTGTCCGGCAGCTACTTCGGTCTGGTGAGGCGGCTGGTGGAAGCCTGCCCACGGCTTGAAGTCATCAAGCGTTCCATCTGCATCGAAGGTGTACGCAGGGCTTTTGCCCGGGCGAAGGTGCACTGGGCGAAGCTGGACGCCGTGAAGCTTGTGAAGGAGGGGCCGCTGGAGGGCAAGGAGCATCGCTGCCCCAAGAATTACTATGAGAGTGTCCTAAAGGGTTCCCGCTTAGTGGTAGATGAGTGTGCCAAGGATGTAATTTTTGAATGAACATGCCCATGTGATCCTGTAATATGAAACGAATTCTTTTGCGTCATGCGATGCTTTCTTAATTTAAAATATTACCTTCTGTGCGGCCGTTTATAAAATCTGAGAGTTGGCCAGTCGTCGGCTTCTACCCCCATGTAACTAGTACTAGGGTGTTCGGGGTAAATCTGAACACTCTTTACCCCAATTTTGGGTCCTTCAAGGGAGGTGTTCAGCGCAACGAACCAAGCAATCGGACTATAACGCTTCATCACTCTCACTTATCCATAGAAGTATATGAGTTTAAATTTTTGGCGAAGCCCCTTCTATTCGGAGGGCCGAATTTGGGGCGCTATACACGCCTAAGCCGGACAAGGCTGACTCCTCGCCCGAAGCGGAAATAGTCTTTAAGGACTTGAAACCTCTCGAACAGCGACCAGTCTCTCGCCTTATCATGACAGTCAGTTTTTGGCTTTCTCTACTGAGGTGATCGTCCGGAAGAACCGAGACACAATCGCAGTAGTTCTCCCACCGCTACCTTAGCCGATATAGCGGAACGTAAGGTACCAAAGCATGGGAGCCGGGCAACCCAACATTTGACCCAAGACATGATTCGGAGCTGATGCATATAATGCTATAAGTTCGGGGTGCCGCACTGTCGAAAGTGTTCGGACTTCTTGCGCCATATTACGGGGTAAAGGAGAGCCCCTGGCGTACTGACCGTACCCGAGCGTGTAGGTGCGGAATGTCGTAAATGGACAGATAAGAGAAAGAGAAAAACTTAAATAATGCAATGACAGATTAATAATATGCATTGTTATTTGAATAATACGTCGAAGCATACTGGTACAAGTAGTGCAATAAGCATAAAGTAGGACAATTTGAAATGTCCTATCCCAAAGAAAGCTACGCATAAATAGTGAGAAGCGGGTATATCAAGTATTACTAGAGACCACCTGGCGGTTCCCGTGTTCATCTTAGCTTCTTGCCGCCTTGGTTGTTGCTTCTGGAGTGTGTTCGGCAATCGGACTGTCAGAAAGGGCTTCCAAAGAGTTAGGCCCTGAAAGAGAAAAGGAATAGGTGTGCAGACACTGGTGTGGTTAAGCCACAACGTGGGGCGTGTCCTGATTGTGCCCCCGCCTATGTCCATGGTATTTTTAATGCGTAGTTATGTACGCGCGGCACGAACTTCGTTGCTGCACTGGGACTGGGACGGGGGCTGGATTGCTAGGCGAGCTCTGACCGTGCCAGGCAATCCTGTTGCAGCTTGTTCCAGACTCGCTTGAAGGTGTCCGGGGGCTGTGATGCTGAATGAGTGGTCTGCCTGAACATGCTGCTTTGTGCCTCTACTGCGAGGGCCGCAGTGTGCTCTTCCGTATGGAGCGAGCGTTCTGTGTTTCCATTTACTGTTATGACCCGGCGAGGTCCTGGAATCTTGAGCTTGAGGTATGCGTAATGCGGCACTGCATTGAATTTTGCAAATGCTGTCCGTCTGAGCAGTGCATGATAGCCACTGCGAAACGGGACAATGTCCAAGATTAACTCTTCGCTTCGGAAGTTATCCGGTGATCCGAAGACCGCTTCCATTGTGATTGAGCCTGCGCAATGGGCCTCTACACCCGGGATGATGCCTTTAAAGGTGGTTTTGTTGGGTTTGATTCTCGAGGGATCGATACCCATTTTCGCACTGTATCCTGATAAAGCAGGTTCAGGCTGCTGCCACCGTCCATAAGGACTCGAGTGAGGTGAAATCCGTCAATGATGGGGTCTAGGACTAGTGCGGCGGATCCGCCATGACGGATGCTAGTGGGGTGGTCCCTGTGATCGAAGGTGATCGGACAAGAAGACCATGGGTTGAACTTCAAAGCAACGGGCTCCATCGCGTAGACGTCCCTTAGTGCACGCTTCCGCTCGCTCTTGGGAATGTGGGTTGCGTATATCATGTTCACCATCTTCACTTGTGGGGGAAACCCCTTCTGTCCTCCAGGGTTCGGCGGCCGGGGCTCCTCCTCGTCCTCACTATGCAGCCCCTTGTCCTTGTTTTCGGCATTTAACTTGCCGGCCTGCTTGAACACCCAACATTCTCTGTTGGTGTGATTGGCTGGTGTCGGCGTTCTGGGAACGGGGGTCCCCAGACTTGCCTGCCTGCGGCCTGCGGCGTGGCTCCAAGGGTGCCCAGCACGGCCCATCTTCATCAACACAAGACTCAAGACCCTCGCGAGGGGCCAAGCCTCATGGGGCGGACGACGTGGAGCTTCCTCAAACGCGGCCTCATCAGGCTGGCTCACGAGGAGGCGGAGAAATCAAGGCGGGGTACCTCGCGAGGTGCCCGTGACGCAAGCCATGACGACTCGGGGTGCCAGGCGGGTGCTAGCCCGCGCAGCGTCCTCCTTTCCTCTTTGGTGCAAAGGGGACAAGCGCAGCCGTGGAGTACCGAGGCATCAGGCAAAGGTTGTCATTTCGGTGCAACGAGACCAAGACCAGGAGGACTACGAGATGGAGGTCACCGTGGAGCCCAAGACGGCGGTCATCACCAGAGCTTTGCGCAAGCGAAGACTACTTTTGTTAGGATAGCTTGTACTAGATGTCCCCCTTCAAATTAGCCCGCCATTGTTGGCTCCCTTCCCGCTCAATATTTGGGAAGAGGACCAGGGCCTCTATAAATAGGACCAGCCACCCACATAGCAAGGGGTTCGGCCGGAGGCGAGTAAGGGTTGGAAGCTTAGAGAGAGAAAGAGAGAGAAAGGTGACTGAACTCCTCCCAGTAGTTCATTGCCCCAGCCAAGAGCATACCCTCGCAAGGCTGTTCTTCCTTGTATTGTTCATCATCATCAGCCCAAGAGGCAATCCACACACCACACACTGGAGTAGGGTATTACACCACAACGGTGGCCTGAACCAGTATAAACCTTGTGTCTCTTGCGCAGTTCTTTCAGTAGTCTAGATCTTAACGAGACGGAGAGGTAGAAGGCGTAATCTCCGCGCGCACCCTAGTGTTCGAACCTTAAGGGTCTGCCGGAACCCGAAATCTGACAGCTGGCTTGTCAGGGGTGCCGTGGATTTGACACGAGCGATCCCGTATGCGATCCAGACTGGACGAAGCTGGGGTATTTCTTTTAAATGGCTTTTTCCGCTGACCGGATCTAAAGCCTCTGAATCCGGCATTGACTGCCGTATCTTCGGTGTTATCGCTGTTATTGCGGCGCTTTGGTCTATTATGACGCTGCCTACCGTTAACATCTTTGGTATCCGAGGTATCCGGATTCCTTGATGTGTTGTTGCTGCGAGCCAACCAGCTGTCCTCGCCCGCGCAAAAGCGGGCCATGAGTGTTGTGAGGGCTGCCATAGATTTTGGCTTCTCCTGGACGAGGTGGCGGGTGAGCCACTCGTCGCGGATGTTATGCTTGAATGTTGCTAGGGCCTCTGCATCCGGACAGTCTACAATTTGATTTTTCTTAGTTAGGAAGCGTGTCCAGAATTGTCGGGCCGATTCCCCTGGCTGCTGGGTTATGTGGCTCAAGTCATCAGCATCATGTGGCCGCACATAAGTGCCCTGGAAGTTGTCAAGAAATGCATCTTCCAAATCCTCCCAACTGCCAACGGAATCTGCTGGCAAGCTATTCAGCCAATGCCGAGCTGGTCCTTTGAGTTTTAGTGGGAGATACTTGATGGCATGTAGATCGTCACCGCGAGCCATGTGGATATGAAGGAGGAAATCCTCAATCCATACATCGGGATCTATTGTGCCATCGTATGATTCGATATTTACGGGTTTGAAACCCTCCGGGAATTCATGATTCATAACTTCATTGGTGAAGCATAGGGGGTGTGCGGCGCCTCTGTGCCGGGCTATATCCCGACGTAGCTTGTATTATTCTTGTCTGCTGTATTCGGCCCGGCCGGATTTACTCTTGGTGTATCCGACGAGACGATCATCGTCCCGTGTGGGCGCACGTGCCCGTGTCCCGTATATTAACCTTGTGATTTTTGCCTTACTGTCCAAGATGTCTCGCAGGTCCTCTGTGTTGCCCCAGGCCTTAGTATTTTTAACTGAGTGGTGACAGGGTGCGGTCTGAATTTTAGGCTGAAACGCCTCTTTGGCTCGGCCGTGTAGTGGCTGGTCAGCCACATCGTACACTGGCGAATGAGGTTTCAATGCTTCCTCCTCGAGGTGAGGTAGCAACCTGCGTTTTGGGTAACTCTTGGACGGGCGCTCGAGTTCGTGCTCGTTGGCCGCAAGGACTTCGGTCCAACTGTCTGCTAGCAAGTCCTGATTAGCTTGAAGCTGTTCCTGTTTCTTCTTTAGGCTTTTTGCCGTGGCCATAAGCCGGTGCTTGAAGCGCTCTTGCTCGCCGGGGTCCTCAGGCATGATAAACCCGTCGTCGCTGAGGCTCGCCTCGTCTTCGGAGAGAGGCATGTAATTCTCCTCCTACGGTTCTCCATCTGCTGCCTGCTCTAGAGGGCTAGCTTGTTCGTCCTCGAGCTCTACACCGTGCTGGAGGGGATTGTTGTTGTCTTCGGCGCTATCCGGAGTGTTATTGTCTCCTATGCCGGTATCACTTCTCTTGCTGTGGTGGGACTTATGTAACGCCCCGAGACCGATGTGCCAGGTGTCGTCCAGTTATTCACTATTGTTTCCTTGTCATTGCTTGCGTGTCATGCATTGCATATCATGTCATCATGTGCATTTCATTTGCATACATGTTCGTCTCACGCGTCCGAGCATTCTTCCCGTTGTCCGTGTTGCATTCCGGCGCTCCGTTCTCCTCCGGTGGTCATTTCTACCTTTTTTCGTGTGTGGGGATTAAACATTTCCGGATTGGACCAAGACTTGGCAAGCGGCCTTGGTTTACTACCGGTAGACCGCCTGTCAAGTTTCGTATCATTTGGACTTCGTTTGATGCTCCAACGGTTAACCGAGGGACCGAAAAGGCTCGTGTGTTTTGCAGCCCAACACCCTTCCAAAGTGGCCCAAAACCCACCTAAACCTCCTCCATCATCTCGGTCATTCGATCACGATCGCGTGGCCGAAAACCGCACCTCATTTGGACTCTCCTAGCTCCCTCTACCTATAAATATGTGCTCCCCTCCCGAAATTCGCGGATGAACCCTAGCCATCTTCCTCCTCGCGCCGCCGGACGAAGTCCGCCAGGCCGGACATGTCCACCGCCGCCGGCCACCTCGCTCAGGCCAATTGGAGGCTGCCACGTCACCCTCTCCTGCCTCCACAGCCAACCAAAACGCGCCACGTCGCCTCCCGCCGGACCTCCTCTCTCCTCCGCCGCCGCGGGCCCGCGCGGCCCAGATATTGCCCGCGGGGCCTGAACCGCCGCCGCCCCGCGCCTGGGCGCCCCGCGCCGCCACACCCG
>NC_057800.1:382193061-382202173 GCF_018294505.1 Triticum aestivum | reverse complement strand
GCCCGCGCCCTCGTCGCCGGCCATCGCCGGAGACGGCTACCTCGCCGGAGTCCTCCTCCCTCGCCGGATCCAGGGAAGGTGGATGAGATCCACCAATCCCGGGAACCAAACGCGGCCCCTCGATCCGGATCTCCTCGTCCCAGATATCCTTGTCCCGTTGACTTTTCACGGAGGGTATAATTTCTACTAAGTCCCCGAAATTTTCAGTTTCAAATGCCCATGTTCATCGCATCGTAACTTTGCATCCGTAGCTCCGATTCATGCGTGTAGCATATCAAAATGTTCGCCTCAGAGAGTAGATCATTTCATCTCATTGCATCATTTTCTTTTGAGTTCATCTTGATGCCAAAAATGCTGTTGTAAGAGTGCTATTTGAGTTAGTTGTCAGATCTGCTGCTCCAAATAGCTATTTGTCATTTTTGCCATGATTATTGTGTGCATGATATGCTCATGAGCTCTACATATGTTTTGTTATATGTTTTGCCATCTTTCCAGAGGTGCAACCCGTGTATTTTTGTGATGTGTGTGGTGACTAGCACAAGCTTGCAAAGTGGTGCATTCGTTAAGGCTGATTTCAGGGACTTAGCATTTCCAGTAAGTCCTTGATCTGTTTATCTCAATATGCCATATGTTCATGTTGTTTCCTAGTGATTCGTGCCTCTTTTGAGGATGATCAGTAAGGATGTTTTGTTAATCTTGTAGTGCTCTATCCATCCATGTCTTTGTTTGCAAGTATGGAGCACCCTAGCGTGAGTCAATCGAGCTCTACTTTTGCTATTTCGTGAATCTGGGCAGATTGTCTACTTGTTAGCGATTTTGCCGAGGATGTTGTAGTTGATCCGTGCATGCTACGTTGTTGTTCTTGCCATGTCTAGCTTATATAATGTGTATTATTGATGGGTGTATGCTTATATTGTCATGACATGCTCTGTAGTGAGTGCATCGAGCTCGTAAACAAGCCTACTTGATATCTATTTTGCATGCTCCAGTTTTTCACTAAGTCTGTGATCCGATTATGTTTTTGCCATGTTCACATGCTTGCAATTGTATTTTCTGATCCCTTTTTGCTCAAGGTCACTAAGGGACTTTTGTTAAGCTCTTTGAGTAGCTCTATGCCATGCCTTGCTTTACCATGTTCAGGTCCTGTAGCATATAGTTTACATGCTCCAAAGTGTGCTACCTGATCTGAAATTCCAGACAAGTGTTAATTTCACCAAGTCGGAAATCAGTTTACCAAATGCATTTTTGCCATGCTTGTTTGACCCTGTTAATGGATGAATTGGCCATAGCTCAGTGTTCCTCTTTTTTTAGGCATCATGAATGGATCCCTACCATGTATTTTGTTGTCATGTTTGAGTGCTGTAGCATGTTCATCTTGTTGCATTTAGATGGCTCCTTGCTGTATATCGCAGACCGGTGCCATATTTGAATTGCTTGCCATTTCCAAACCATAACTCCGATTCCGGCGTTCTTTATATCGGTTTAATGCGATTTCATCTCATCTTTCCAGTGGCACGCTTGGATTTCCAAGTTGAGGCGAGGTTCATTCATTCCTTTGCAAATCATGCATATGCATCTCATACCGCATCCCGCATATCATATCATGTACATGTGTTGTTTGTTTACTATGTTGTGTGCTTATTTCTGGTGTTTGCTCCTTCGGATTGGGTCCGATAACGTCGCGTTTGTGAGGACCCGTTCATCTACGTCTGTTTGTCTTCTTCATGGACTCGTTCTTCTTCCTTGCGGGATTTCAGGCAAGATGACCATACCCTCTAAATCACTTCTTTCATTGCTTGCTAGTTGCTCGCTCTTTTGCTATGCCTATGCTGTGATACCTACCAATTGCTTATCATGCCTCCCATATTGTTAACCAAGCCTCTAACCCACCTTGTCCTAGCAAACCGTTGTTTGGCTATGTACCGCTTTGCTCAGCCCCTCTTATAGCGTTGTTAGTTGCAGGTGAAGACTGAAGTTTGTTCCTTGTTGGAACAAGGAGATGTTGTTCCTTGTTGGAACATGTTTACTTGTTGGGATATCACAATATCTCTTATTTAATTAATGCATCTATATACTTGGTAAAGGGTGGAAGGCTCGGCCTTATGCCTGGTGTTTTGTTCCACTCTTGCCGCCCTAGTTTCCGTCATATCGGTGTTATGTTCCCGGATTTTGCGTTCCTTACGCGGTTGGGTAATAATGGGAACCCCTTGACAGTTCGCCTTGAATAAAACTCCTCCAGCAATGCCCAACCTTGGTTTTACCATTTGCACTAACAACCTACCACCTTCCCTTGGGTTCTGCAGACTCAAGGGTCATCTTTATTTTAACCCCCCTGGGCCAGTGCTCCTCTGAGTGTTGGTCGAAACTAGAGTCCTGTGCAACGCCCCCTCGGGGAAACTCGAGGTTTGGTTTTAGTTGTATGGAGAGCTCATCTGAGTGTGCCCTGAGAATGAGATATGTGCAGCTCCTATCGGGATTTGTCGGCACATTCGGGCGGTGTTGCTGGATTTGTTTTAACTTGTCGAAGTGTCTTGTAGAACCGGGATACCGAGTCTGATCGGAACATCTCGGGAGGAGGTCTATTCCTTCGTTGACCGTGAGAGCTTGTCATGGGCTAAGTTGGGACACCCCTGCAGGGATTTGAACTTTCGAAAGTCGTGCCCCCGGTTATGGGTAGATGGGAATTTGTTAATGTCCGGTTGTAGAAAATCTGAAGTTGACCTTAATTAAAACACATCAACCGCGTGTGTAACCGTGATGGTCTCTTTCCAGCGGAGTCCGGGAAGTGAACACGGTGTTGGAGTAATGCTGGACGTAGGTTGTTCTAGGATCACTTCTTGATCATAGTTGTTCGACCGTGCTTTTGCCTTCTCTTCTCGCTCTCATTTGCGTATGTTAGCCACCATATATGCTAGTCGCTTGCTGCAGCTCCACATCATACCTTTTACCCTACCTATAAGCTTAAATAGTCTTGATCGTGAGGGTGCGAGATTGCTGAGTCCCCGTGGCTCACAGATACTTCCAAAACCAACTTGCAGGTGCCGATGAGACCGTGCAGATGACGCAACCAAGCTCAAGAGGAGCTCGATGAAGATCTTGTCCTTTGTGTTTTTTCGTTCTAGTTGATCAATAGTGGAGCCCAGTCGGGACGATCGGGGATCTGTGTAGCATTTGGGGTAGTCTTCTTTTATTTTGGCTCCGTAGTCGGGCCCTGATTGTATTTGGATGTTGTAATGTGTCGGCGTTCTGGGAACGGGGGTCCCCAGACTTGCCTGCCTACGGCCTGCGGCGTGGCTCAAAGGGGGGCCCAGCACAGCCCATCTTCATCAACACAGACTCAATACCCTCGCGAGGGGCCAAGCCTCGCGGGGCGGATGACGCGGAGCTTCCTCAGGCACGGCCGCACCAGGCTGGCTCGCGAGGAGGCGGAGAGATCAAGGCGGGGTACCTCACGAGGTGCCCGTGACGCAAGCCATGACGACCAAGGGCGCCAGGCGGGCGCCAGCCCGCGCAGTGTCCTCCTTTCCCCTTTGGTGCAAAGGGGGCAAGCGCAGCCGCGGAGTACCGAGGCATCAGGCAAAGGTTGCCATTTCGATGCAACAAGACCAAGACCAGGAGGACTGCAAGACAAAGGTCATCATGGAGCCCAAGACGGCGTCACCACCAGAGCTTTGTGCAGGCGAGGACTAACTTTAGTCAGGATAAGTGTACCAGATGTTCCCCTTCAAAATGGCCAGTTGTTGGCGCCCTTCCCGCTTAATATTTGGGAAGAGGCTCAGGGCCTTTGCATATAAATAGGACCAGCCACCCACAGGGTAGGGGGATCGGATCGAAATCAGAGAGAGAGAAGGGTGACTGAACTCCTCCTAGCAGGTCGTCCCCCCCCCCCAGCCAAGAACAGACCCTCGCGAGGCAGTTCTTCCTTGTATTGTTCATCATCATCAGCCCAAGAGGCAATCCACCACACCACACACTAGAGTAGGGTATTACACCACAACGATGGCCCGAACCAGTATAAACCCTATGTCTCTTGTGTTGTTCTTTCCATAGCTTAGATCTTAGCGAGGCGGAGGGGTGCAGGTAGGTAGAAGGCGAAATCTCCGCGCGCACCCCAGTGTTTGAACCTCAAGGGTCTGCTGGAACCCGAAATCTGACATTTGGCGCGCCAGGTTGGGGTGCACCAGAGTTTTCCCTTCCGCCACCGCCACGACCTGCCTCGCTATGAGTAGCGCGTCGCCCGCTCCGGCCGCCGGCGCCAGCACGGGGGCCAGGGGGCTCCGAGCCCTGGCCATAGCCCTGCAACGGGTACGGTGGCCGGACAAGTTCAAGCCAACGACGCCGCCGTGCTACGGCGGCGCGACTGATCCGCTAGCCTTCTTGCTGGCATACGAGGAGGCCAACCTCGAAGCTGGAGGTGACGATAGGGTCATGGCCAACTGGCTCCCCATGGCCCTCACTGGCGCTCCGCGCGCATGGCTGCTCCACCTGCCGACAGCCTCCGTGGCCTCTTGGGAAGAGCCCGACAGCCTCTTCCCCGCCCATCACGCTACACCAACACCCCCGGTCGTCGTGGCCCTCCTGGGCGGCTCGCAGGTGCCGCCTACAAGTCACCACGTCAAGCCGTTCATCCGCCGGGTCAGCGCCGCTTCCACATGGCAGGGGGCTCTCCCGGACCGGGCGGCACCCAAGGCCGCCCTGACCTTTAGCTCGGAGGACCACCCCTCCAACTCGGCCTGCTCGGGTGCGCTCCCCATGCTGTGCACCCCCACCATCTGCCAGGTGGCCGTCACCAGAACTCTCATCGATGGCGGTGCGGGCCTCAGCATGCTCTCGGTCGAGGCCTTCAACCTCCTCTGCATACCCCTGGAATGGCTGCAACCCAGCCGGCCCTTCTCAGGCGTTGGGGACGGATCATCCAGCTCCTTGGGACAGATCCGGCTCCCAGTACCTTCGGCACCTACAACAACTTCCGCACGGATCTGGTCGACTTCGACATCGCCCCCATCGTCCTCCCCTACAACGCCATCCCCGGCTACCCAGTGCTGGCCCAGTTCATGGCCGCGATGCACCCGGCGTACAACCTCATGAAGATGCCCGGGAGCAGCAGTGTCCTCACCGTGCACGGGGACACCGGAGACGCGCTGCGGGTGCTCAAGCTCGCCTTCAAGACGGCGGCATTAGCATAGCCCCCCGACTCGAAGACCCCCGAGCCCGAGGGGGCTGCACCCACCAAGAAGAAACAGTTGTTCACCCAAGACAAGGCAGAAACCAAGCAGATACCCGTCGATGAGGACGGGTCCACCAACTCCACTTTCACCATAGGCGCCAACCTCGAACCCGAGCAGGAGGAGGCCCTGGTCGGGTTCCTGCGCGCGAACAAGAAGGTATTCGCTTGGGAGCCTGACCAGTTGGCGGGGATCCCTAGGAGTGTAATCGAGCATCACCTCAACGTGTGCCCCAATGTGCGCCCTGTGAAGCAGAAGGCAAGGCGGCAGTCCACAGAAAAGCAGGCCTTCATCGTCCAAGAGACCCGCAAATTAGAAGCCGCTGGGGTCATTCGCGAGGTCCGATACCCGGATTGGTTGGCCAACCCTGTCGTTGTGCCAAAGAAGGGAGGGAAGGAGCGCATGTGTGTTGACTTCACCAACCTCAACAAGGCATGCTCGCAAGATCCGTTCCCGCTCCCCCGCATCGACCAGATCGTCAATTCCACCGCCGAATGCGACCTGCTATGCTTCTTGGATGCCTTCTTTGGGTATCACCAGATCAAGATGGTGGTAGAAGACATCGAAAAGACAACCTTCCTAACCCCGTGTGGGGTGTACTGCTACACATGCATGCCATTCGGGTTGCGTAAGACAGGGGCGACCTTTCAGCGGCTGATGCACATCACCTTGGGCCCGCAGCTCGGGAAGAATGTTGAGGCTTACGTCGATGACATTGTGGTAAAGTCTCGGGAGTCCAGGACCCTGATACAAGACCTGGAGGAAACCTTCGCGAGCCTCAACGCAGTGAACCTACGGCTCAACCCAGAGAAGTGTGTGTTTGGAGTCCCCTCGGGCAAGCTCTTGGGTTTCCTCGTGTCCCACCGAGGCATCGAGGCTAACCCGGAAAAGGTCAAGGCGGTCGAGGACATGAGCCCGCCAAAGACCCTCAGAGAAATGCATAAGCTCACTGGGCGCGTTACCACGCTAGGGCGCTTCATCTCCAAGTTGGGGGAGAGAGCACTGCCTTCCCTCCAGCTAATGAAGAAAAAGGGGACCTTTGAGTGGACTGAAGAGGCCGACAAGGCGTTCCAGGATCTCAAGAGATACCTGACCAGCCCACCGGTCTTGGTGGCTCCGTGCCCTCAAGAGCCCCTAGTGCTTTACCTCACCACCACTCCCTACTCCGCCAGCGCAGCCTTGGTGGCGGTTAGAGAGGAGCGTCGAATCAAAACCACAGTAGCAGCCCGGGACAAGGCAAAACAGGAACAAGGAAGCCCGCAGAAACTGCCACCACGGCTGAGGAGGATCAGCCGCCGCATAGGAGTGCACCGGAGGCGAAAGAGGCCCCTCTCCCAGATGGCCAGCCTCAGGAGGCCTCATCGCCACAGGAGGCGCCATGGTCTCCCAAGGGAGCCACCAGCACTGATGCACCCAACTTCATTGAGCACCCAGTGTACTTCGTCAGCACGGTGTTGCAGGACGCGAGGGCACGGTACCCCATGCCTCAGAAACTCCTCCTCGCGCTACTGGTGGCCTCGCGCAAGCTGCGGCACTATTTTTAGGGTCACCCCATCAAGGTCGTCTCGTCATACCCCCTGGAGAGAGTGCTCAGGAGCCCTAACTCAGCTGGAAGGGTCGCTGAGTGGAACATAGAACTGCAAGCGTTTCAGCTCGAATTCAGCACGACCAGAGTCATCAAGGGAGCAGCATTGGCAGATTTTGTGGCAGAATGGACGGAGGCACCAGGCCTCAAGGCCGACGAGGATCGGTCCCTCTCTCCGGGAAGCGAGGCACCAGAAGGCTGGGTCATGTACTTCGCTGGGGCGTTCTCCAGGCATGGCGCTGGGGCTGGGGCGGTCCTTATATCGCCCACTCAGGACAAGCTCTACTACGCTGTGCAGCTCTGTTTCCAGCAAGGTGAAAAGGTCTCTAACAACATAGCAGAGTATGAAGATTTAATAGTAGGCTTGAAGGCCGCAGCTGCCCTGGGGGTGAAACGCCTCACCATCAAGGGCGATTCGCAGCTCCTTGTCAATTTCTCCAACAAGGTGTACGAGCCAAAAGATGAGCACATGGAAGCCTACCTTGCGGAGGTCCGCAGGATGGAGAAGCAGTTCTGGGGGTTGGAGTTGCAGCATGTGCCCCGTGGCACCAATCAGGAGGCCGACGACATCGCCAAACTGGCGTCCAGGCGGTTACCTCAGGAGCCTGGCGTTTTCAAGGAGCGGCTCTCCAAGCCCTCAGCCCTGCCGTCATTGTCAAACACAGCTCAGCCTCGGGAGGAGCTCCCCCAGCCACCTTCCTCAGGAGCCCCGGCCTGTGGCCCGGCCTCAGGAGCACGCCTGATCCTGACGATGGAACCTCAGGAGGGGTGCTGGATCACGAAGCTCCGGAGTTACTTAACACAAGGGACCCTGCCGGAGAAGGAGGAGGAAGCGGAGCATGTGGCATGGCATGCCATGGCATACTGCATCAAGGATGGAGAGCTCTACCGGAAGCGACCAAACGGTGTATCCCTGCGCTGCATCTCCAGGGAGCAAGGAAAGGAACTGCTGGAAGATATACACGACAGAGTCTTTGGACATCATTCATCATCATGGACCCTCGTTGGCAAGGCATTCCGCAGTGGGTTTTATTGGCCCACCGCACTCAATGACGCCGTTGAACTAGAGAAAGCTTGTGAGGCCTGCCAGTTCCACGCCAAGCAGATCCATCAGCCGGCAGGAGGCCTGCAGACTATACCCCTTTCGTGGCCATTCGCAGTCTGGGGGCTGGACATCCTGGGCCCGTTTCCTCGGGTGCCAGGGGGCTACCGCTACCTCTACGTCGCCGTGGACAAGTTCACCAAGTGGGCTGAAGTAGAGGCCGTCCGCACCATCCCCGCGGGTTCCGCAGTCAAGTTCATCAGGGGCATCATGAGCCGGTTTGGGGTGCCGAACCGCATCATCACGGACAATGGTTCGCGGTTCACCAGTAACCTTTTCAAAACATACTGTGCTAACCTTGGAATGCAGATATGCTACGCTTCGGTGGCGCACCCCCGAAGCAACGGCGAGGCTGAGCGAGCCAACGCAGAGGTCCTGAGGGGCCTCAAGACCAGGACGTTCAAGAAGAAGCTGGAGGCCTGCGGCAGAGGTTCGTACGATGAGCTTCAGTCCATGTTGTGGTCCATCCGCACAACTGCGACCAAGCCGACTAGAGAGACCCCGTTCTTCCTGGTCTACGGAGCCGAAGCGGTCCTCCCTCACGGGGTCAGACGTCGCTCCGCGCGGGTCCTGGCGTTCGACGAGGCGCGGCAGGACGCCATGCGGGGGATGGACCTCGTGCTGGGGGAGGAACGTCGCCGAGAAGCCGCGCTGCGAGCGGCGAGGTACCAACAAGCACTGCGACGATATCACTGCCGCAACATCCGCCCCAGAACTCATGAGGTAGGAGACCTCGTGCTCAGGCGGGTTCCCTCCAGGGAGGGATTGCACAAGCTCTCTCCCATGTGGGAGTACCCGTTCAAGGTTGTTCATGTTTCCAGGCCCGGCTCCACGCGCTTGGAGACTCAGGAGGGGGTGCCGGTCCAGAACGCATGGAACATCCAGCACCTCCGGAGGTTCTACCCCTAAAAAGGCCTAGAGCCCGTGAAGAAGGTGAATGCCTGTGAAGCCGCCGCGTTTTTGAAAAGGCCCAGAGCCTGTGAAGAAGGCGAATGCCTGTGAAGCTGTCGCGTTTTGGAAAAGGCCCAGAGCCTGTGAAGAAGGCAAATGCCTGTGAAGCTGTCGCGTTTTGGAAAAGGCCCAGAGCCCGTGAAGAAGGCGAATGCCTGTGAAGCTGTCTCGTTTTGGAAAAGGCCCAGAGCCTGTGAAGAAGGCGAATGCCTGTGAAGCCGTCGCATTTTGGAAAAGGCCCAGAGCCTG
>NC_057800.1:382185349-382192692 GCF_018294505.1 Triticum aestivum | reverse complement strand
AAGGCGAATGCCTGTGAAGCTGTCACATTTTGAAAAAGGCCCAGAGCCTGTGAAGAAGGCGAATGCCTGTGAAGCCGTCGCGTTTTGGAAAAGGCCCAGAGCCTGTGAAGAAGGCGAATGCCTGTGAAGCTGTCTCGTTTTGGAAAAGGCCCAGAGCCTGTGAAGAAGGCGAATGCCTGTGAAGCCGTCGCATTTTGGAAAAGGCCCAGAGCCTGTGAAGAAGGCCAACGCCTGTGAAGCTCGCCGCCCGTGACACTCTCACGTAATAATGAGTTGGGGATGTACACGCCCCGGAGTCTCAGGAGAGTCGGCCTCAGGCCCTGGGGCTCCCTCCCACGCCCAGTGGCAGCACTTAGCTCCGCGCTGGTGAGAAGACGTCGAAGACTAGATTAGGTGCCGGACGCGGCTTTTTCATTTGCTTTCCGTAGTTGGCTTGTTCATTCTCATTCGAAGTTTTATTGAAGTTGTTGCCGTCTTTGGCTTGTGGTTCTTCGGCTTTTCACTCTCCTGCCTCGATTTCTCTTATGCCAGGCCTCGTGAGGGGGGCAGCCGAGCGCCCTCGCGAGTGTTCCTGTCCTAGTCGTTCAAAGGTTTCACGACCTGGGTCCATTACAGGAGCACCCCTCTAGTCCGTGCCCCACGGGCACCGCGACACGAACACAGGGCTTGGGTCGGTCGCCCCCACGGCTGGGGCTAGGAACTATCCACGCGCGGGCACGTAGCCGAAAGGCACGATAACGGAAGCAAAACGATGATTAACAGCAATAACCCAAACACGCCCCCGCGGGGCTCCACACTACTGTCTTTTTACGCAGGAAAAAGGAAAAGAAAGAACAAATCAGGCGCAGCTCGCCTCACACCGGCCTGCAGGGAAGACTCAAGCTGCCTCCGAGACTCAGGCCGACTCCCTCTCGCGCTTCACCGAGGCGCGATGGCGGGCAGACACGCTACCACCTCCCAAGCAGATACGACGACGTGGAGGCTGACCGCGGCCACCGCTACAAGAGTCGCCGCCTGAAGAAGAACCGGAGAAGCTTGGGGAACCCTGAGCGCCGCTAGTCACGCAAGCGTTGTCCTCTCCATCATCACCGGAGCTGGGTTCCCGGCCGCGATCGTCGTCCTCAGGGCAGCACCCTGCGCGGCGACCATCTTCCCCAAACACCCTCACGTAGAGGGTGGCATCGCCATCAAACTTGAAGTGCAGGGTGCACCGACGGCTCAGGCCACGCGCGTAGGCAAAAGTCTGCCAACCGCGGGCCAAGGCCAGGCTCCTGGCTGCGGAGACCTCCAGTGAAGCCCATGAGGCCCGGCTGCAGAAGCCGTTAGCCTGGAGCCAGAGGCCGCCCGGGGCGCCGGCCGGGAGCTCTCCGAGGAGGAAGTGAGGAAGTGGAAGCTGGGTGCTAGTCGGCTCCGCCGACCACACAACGAACTCCGGCAGCACCTCTGCAATGCGGAAGCGCAGCCTAGGGGGGCGCGCGACCGAAGCGCGCCCCTCGGCCGCAGCAGTCCGCCCGTCACCATGCTGGAAATCGTCTCCGACGCCGCGGGGAGCTGCCGTGGTGGCCACAGGATGTTTGCGAGGGCGCCCTCGGCCGCGCTTGGGCGGGGGAGACGCAGGCTCTACCCGGCGAGCCTTCCCCTTCTCTGCGGCCGAGAACCTCCTCGACGGGGCCATGCAGAAGAAGGAGAAGCAAAGGGGGATGAACTGGAAGGGCGCGCGTCGATCCGTACTTATAGCCGGTGAGGGCCAACCGCCGGCCCCCACTATCGCAGGTAATCATGACCCGCTTTGCATGCAGGGACTTCTCCAATCCGTGCAGTTGCCGAGGCTCCATGGGGAAGTGGATACGCCCGCGTCCAATCAACCGCCACGCGGCGGCCAAGGCCGCAGGCTGTTAGGGCCCGCGGCGCTTCGCGCTTACCCTTTCGCCTCCCTGCACAGCCAAGTCCGGGTGCGCCTTGGGCCCGGGGGCTACTGTCGGCGTTCTAGGAACGGGGGTCCCCAGACTTGCCTGCCTGCGGCCTGCGGCGTGGCTCAAAGGGGGGCCCAGCACGGCCCATCTTTATCAACACAGACTCAATACCCTCGCGAGGGGCCAAGCCTCGCGGGGCGGACGATGTGGAGCTTCCTCAGGCACGGCCTCACCAGGCTGACACGTGAGGAGGCAGAGAGATCAAGGCGGGGTACCTCACGAGGTGCCCGTGACGCAAGCCATGACGACCAAGGGCGCCAGGCGGGTGCCAGCCCGCGCAGTGTCCTCCTTTCCCCTTTGGTGCAAAGGGGGCAAGCGCAGCCGCGGAGTACCGAGGCATCAGGCAAAGGTTGCCATTTCGATGCAACAAGACCAAGACCAGGAGGAATGCAAGACAAAGGTCATCATGGAGCCCAAGACGGCGTCACCACCAGAGCTTTGTGCAGGCGAGGACCAACTTTAGTCAGGATAAGTGTACTAGATGTTCCCCTTCAAAATGGCCAGTTGTTGGCGCCCTTCCCGCTCAATATTTGGGAAGAGGCCCAGGGCCTTTGCATATAAATAGGACCAGCCACCCATAGGGTAGGGGGATCGGATCGAAATCAGAGAGAGAAGGGTGACTGAACTCCTCCTAGCAGTTCGTCCCCCCCAGCCAAGAACAGACCCTCGCGAGGCAATTCTTCCTTGTATTGTTCATCATCATCAGCCCAAGAGGCAATCCACCACACCACACACTGGAGTAGGGTATTACACCACAACGGTGGCCCGAACCAGTATAAACCCTGTGTATCTTGTGTTGTTCTTTCCATAGCTTAGATCTTAGCGAGGCGGAGGGGTGCAGGTAGGTAGAAGGCGAAATCTCTGCGCGCACCCCAGTGTTCGAACCTCAAGGGTCTGCCGGAACCCAAAATCCGACATAATGCTTATTCATGTAATTGTGTTAAGTCGCAGTTGTAAGCCAACTATGTATCTCTTTTCCCTTATTGTATTACATGGGTTGTTTGCGAAGATTACCTCACTTGCGACATTGCTTTCAATGCGGTTATGCCTCTAAGTCGTGCTTCGACACGTCGGAGATATAGCCGTATCTAGGGCGTTACAAGTTGGTATCAGAGCCTTCCCCGACCTTAGGAGCCCCCATTGCTTGATCGTTTTTAGCAGCCGTTGTTGATCTAGAAAAAAAGTTTTGAGTCATTTAGGAATTATATATCGGAGAGTTAGGAATTCTTTTTACTCCCAATCTCCTCATCGCTCTGGTAAGGCATCCTGACGTAGAGTTTTGACTCTTCTCTTCTCAAATTTCACTAAAAAAAATTTAGGATCACGCATGTATCTTGGAATCGTTCCGATGGTTTTGTGACGAGAACATTGTTCTTGGTGCCTCCTGTCTTTAGGGGTTGTGGCAGTGTCCCGGGGAGTTGAGCTCCGAGGTGTTGTTGTCACAATTTTATCGTTGCAGTTCTGGAATACCTGAGTTTAGTTTCACCGACATCGAAAATATCTTTTATGCAGTTGTTGGTGAGATAACCTCGACGCCACCCAGTACTGGGGCGGGAGTTCGGGAGTATTGCCATAACTTGTATAACAAATGCTTTTCGAAGGTTGAGGTAGATGATTTCCGAAGGTTTCTTGGTTATGTGTTGAAGGATTGATACAGGTGGATGTAGGATTCGCTAGTTTGGGTGAGATATTATGCTTCCCCTGTATCCCCAACACCTGATTGCATAACCGGAAAATTTCGGGAGTTTATAAGTGGGAATTCATGTAGCTCTTAGGATATCTTTCCGACAGATGTATGATATGAAATTGGGGTTCGATGTCTAGTGGTCCGCCTATTCACGGTCGGTTTTACAGTGGTCTCGTTGTGTCTTAAAGAGTCCTTGGCTATGCCGAGTTGGGGACGCTTCGTATGTCATGTGCACTGCCTTGTACATGATGGTGTTGTATGATCGAGCCCGTGTAGGCCCCACCATGAAAACTTCGGATGAAATCTCTATCATATGTTTGTTCCGGCTTATTCTGCAAGCCAATGCTTTGTTTTGTTTTGAGTTGTGGTATTCGAGTTGCTTCGAAGTCGAATGTTGATTCCGTCCCTTGTCTAAGTGGTGTTCTCATATTTCTATGTGAATACTAATCCTTCTCGATCACCGAGTTTGTCATTTCAAGTTCTTGTCAACCGGTGTGCTTCTCTCCGAGTGGATCCGATTGTTTCAACGTTTGCAAGATCCAATCTCTAGTTTTCTCAATGTTGTTTGTTTCATCCATCTCAAAGTTGCCTTTGTTTTCCCGCCCTCCCTCCCTTGTTTTTCTCCGAGGACTCATATATCTCAATCAAGTATCATTTTATTGATGTGAAGTCTCTCCATTCTTTTCCGTCAATGTTCTTACCCGGTGATTCCCATGAAGATTATAATGGAGCATCAAGTTTGTCATTCTTCATTCTTTTCTTCTCCAGTGGTTTCAAGTCAAGCTTGTTGATCATATCCTTTCCTCGTTTCAATGTTCTCTCATGCCGGTGCAATTCTTAATCTTTCACCTCTCGCTATCCTATTGTCCCGGAGTGCTCAAGATATCTCAGAAGGCTCGTCTTTTCATTCAAGATCAGTTCAACCTATTTCAAGGTTGTTATCCCATTCAAGCCATTCAATCCAACCGGTGCAACCTCTCTTTTAAATCATTTCAACGGTGTTTCTTTTGAGTGGGCCCTAACCCACAGGTCTTTTCCAGGATCTTACCTGACTCTTCTTATTTTTCCGGAGCTATCCTCAAATTTCTTTTTGAAGTTTGACGTAAGAATGATTTATCATCAGTCAAATGTCTTTCTCCAAGATCTTTCAAATTCTTTTCATTGTTGGTTCAGCCTTTATAATTTTCATTCCGGAGTGCCTCAACAATTCATGGTGGTGTTCCTCATCGTCATTCTCTGCATATGGAGACCGAAGAAGATTTTTCTCTCAAACTTGCTCCATTCTCTTCAAGATTCGTGATTCTAGCTTGTTGCCATCCTCTCATAATTGTTTTGATCATGAGAATTCTTTTCACCTATCCGGAGCAATTCAAGAGTCTTCTCAGTTTGATTATCTGGAGTCCATCAATTCATGTTTATTTCATTCTCAGCTTTCAGTTATCATTCTCCAAATCTTACCGGTGCTTCATTCAAATATTCGCTAATAAGTTCGAGATATATTCGTCCTCATGTATCAAATCCCCTCAAGTATCGTCTTTCGTTTTCCAATTCTTTCCGGTGATCTGTGTCCTTGCCACTTTCATTTTTCAATTCTTACGGTGGTTCGTTTAAGAGTTCTCGTCATTCGTTACCATATCAATTTATTCGTTGTTTCAATCCTTCTGGTGTTTCATTGAAGGCGTTCTCAAGTTGACGCTATATCTATCCTAATCCTTTCTTCGATAATAAGTAGTATGCCAAATCCGTTGCTCGTCATCAATTAAATTGGTGAAGGATAAGCATAATGTAATGCTTATTCTTGTTTCATCCAAGTGATTTAATTTCTTATTCCGGAGGTTCATCAAATTCTCGATTCAAGTTGTCCATCTTTCTTTCTGGAGTTCCAAGTTTACACTCTATCCCGTCGCAAAGCTTCATCTAATCATTACAAGGTTTCACCTTGTGTTTTCAACTTCTCTTTCTTTTCGTTTTTCTTTTGTACCGGAGTTCTTTATGGAGATTCTACATGGTGGTTCATCAAGGATTTAAATTCCTTCTCAAAGTGTTCATCAACATTCTTTTCTTAGGAGCTCAAGTTTTCTTCATCTTGCTATCCGGAGTGCAATTCTTTCTTCCGTATCATTAGAGGTGGTATTATGTCATTCTTGATAATTTGAATTCATGTTCCATGATTCACATGTTGTTAAGAATGAGATATTTTAAACCCATCAATCTTGTCATTGGAGTTATCTTGGGTTATAGTTCACTTAAAGGCTTCCCTAAGGATTGTTGCTATTTATGGTGTTCATAAATGACCCAAGTTCTTCATCTTTCCTCCCGGTGAAATAGTTTCTCGTCTCCTTGTTGATATCAATCCAATTCTGCTTCCCGTGAGTGGCAGGTTGACACCTCATAATTTGGGTTGTATTCCATAAGACCATATCAAGCTTATTCTTTTCATTGTTGGTTTTCCAGCAACTCCGTTCTAGCATTTGTTGTAAGCGTGCTCCCTCGAGATCTTGTTCCCTTCGTTCATCACATTCCATTCTCACTTTTGTTCCGGAGGTTTTGATGTTGCTCTCCTCAACCCATCTTCTCGGATTGTCAAGACCATGTTATTTCCGTGCTTATCCATGTAACTGGAGTGTTCTGTCCTTTTTGCTCAAGTTCTTTTCGCCTTATCAAGCCTTGCATCTCTTTTCAACCGGAGTGCTGCCCGAATTTGTTCTTACTTGTTCCTCTTTCTTAACGGAGTGCTTTCAACTTCGTTCATCTCCATTGTATTATTGTCCTGGAGTGGCTTAACCTCTTCAAGGTTCGTGGTTTCACTCGTTTGTCAATGAAGCAACTTAGTTTTACCTCTCCTCTTTTCTCTTCCGTTGTTCCTCCGGTGCCATTCTAGATCTCGGGACGAGATCCTCTCGTAGTGGTGGAGTGTTGTAACGCCCGGAGACCGATGTGCCAGGTGTCGTCCAGTTATTCGCTGTTGTTGCCTTGTCATTGCTTGCGTGTCATGCATTGCATATCATGTCATCATGTGCATTTCATTTGCATACATGTTCGTCTCATGCATCCGAGCATTCTTCCCGTTGTCCGTGTTGCATTCCGGCGCTCCGTTCTCCTTCGGTGGTCATTTCTACCTTTCTTTCGTGTGTGGGGATTAAACATTTCCGGATTGGACCGAGACTTGCCAAGCGGCCTTGGTTTACTACCCGTAGACCGCCTGTCAAGTTCCGTATCATTTGGACTTCGTTTGATGCTCCAACGATTAACCGAGGGACCGAAAAGGCCTCGTGTGTGTTGCAGCCCAACACCCTTCCAAAGTGGCCCAAAACCCACCTAAACCTCCTCCATCATCTCGGTTGTTCGATCACGATCGCGTGGCCGAAAACCGCACCTCATTTGGACTCTCCTAGCTCCCTCTCCTATAAATATGTGCTCCCCTCCCGAAATTCGCGGATGAACCCTAGCCATCTTCCTCCTCGCGCCGCCGGACGATGTCCGCCAGGCCGGACATGTCCACCGCCGCTGGCCACCTCGCTCCGGCCAATCGGAGGCTGCCACGTCACCCTCTCCCGCCTCCGCAGCCAACCGAACGCGCCACGTCGCCTCCCGCCGGACCTCCTCTCTCCTCCGCCGCCGCGGGCCGTGCGGCCCAGTTCCGGCCCGCGGGGCCCGAACCAGCGCCGCCCCGCGCCGCCGCA
>NC_057800.1:382182632-382185026 GCF_018294505.1 Triticum aestivum | reverse complement strand
TCCTCTACGCCCGTCGCCTCGCGCCACCTCCCGGAGCGTGCCACCGCCGTCAACCTTCACCGGAGGCCTGCCGCCCGCGCCCTCGTCGCCGGCCATCACCGTAGACGGCTACCTCGCCGGAGTCCTCCTCCCTCGCCTGATCCGGGGAAGGCGGATGAGATCCACCAATCCCGGGAACCAAATGCGGCCCCTCGATCCGGATCTCCTCGTCCCGGATATTCTCGTCCCGTTGACTTTTCGCGAAGGGTATAATTTCTACAAAGTCCCCGAAATTTCCAGTTTCAAATGCCCATGTTCATCGCATCGTAACTTTGCATCTGTAGCTCCGATTCATGCATGGAGCATATCAAAATGTTCGTCTCAGAGAGTACATCATTTCATCTCATTGCATCATTTTCTTTTGAGTTCATCTTGATGCCCGAAATACTGTTGGAAGAGTGCTATTTGAGTTAGTTGTCAGATCTGCTGCTCCAAATAGCTATTTGTCATTTTTGCCATGATTATTGTGTGCATGATATGCTCATGAGCTCTACATATGTTTTGTTATATGTTTTGCCATCTTTCCAGAGGTGCAACCCATGTATTTTTGTGATGTGTGTGGTGACTAGCACAAGCTTGCAAAGTGGTGCATTCGTTAAGACTGATTTCAGGGACTTAGCATTTCCACTAAGTCCTTGATCTGTTTATTTCAATATGCCGTATGTTCATGTTGTTTCCTAGTGATCCGTGCCTCTTTTGAGGATGATCAGTAAGGATGTTTTGTTAATCTTGTAGTGCTCTATCCATCCATGTCTTTGTTTGCAAGTATGAAGCAACCTAGCGTGAGTCAATTGAGCTTTACGTTTGCTATTTCGTGAATCTGGGCAGATTGTCTACTTGTTAGCGATTTTGCCGAGGATGTTGTAGTTGATCCGTGCATGCTACGTTGTTGTTCTTGCCATGTCTAGCTTATATAATGTGTATTCTTGATGGGTGTATGCTTAGATTGTCATGACATGCTCTGTAGTGAGTGCATCGAGCTCGTAAACAAGCCTACTTGATATCTGTTTTGCATGGTCCAGTGTTTCACTAAGTTTGTGATCTGATTATGTTTTTGCCATGTTCACATACTTGCAATTGTATTTTCTGATCCCTTTTGGCTCAATGTCACTAAGGGACTTTTGTTAAGCTCTTTGAGTAGCTCCATGCCATGCCTTGCTTTACCATGTTCAAGTCATGTAGCATATAGTTTTCATGCTCCAAAGTGTGCTACCTGATCTGAAATTCCAGACAAGTGTTAATTTCACTATGTCTAAAATCTGTTTACCAAATGCATTTTTGCCATGCTTGTTTGACCTTGTTAATAGATGAATTGGCCGTATCTCAGTGTTCCTCTTTTGTTAGGCATCATGAATGGATCCCTGCCATGTATTTTCTTGTCATGTTTGAGTGCTTTAGCATGTTCATCTTGTTGCATTTAGATGGCTACTTGCTGTATATCGCAGACCGGTGCCATATTTGAATTGCTTGCCATTTCCAAACCGTAACTCCGATTCCGGCGTTCTTTATATCGTTTTCAAGCGATTTCATATCAACTTTCCAGTGGCACGCTTGGATTTCCATGTTGAGGCCAGGTTCATTCATTCCTTTGAAAATCATGCATATGCATCTCATACCGCATCCCGCATATCATATCATGTTCATGTGTTGTTTGTTTACTATGTTGTGTGCTTATTTCTGGTGTTTGCTACTTCGGGTTGGGTCCGACAACGTCGCGTTTGTGAGGACCCGTTCATCTACGTCCATTTGTCTTCTTCATGGACTCGTTCTTCTTCCTTGCGGGATTTCAGGCATGATGACCATACCCTTGAAATCACTTCTATCTTTGCTTGCTAGTTGCTCGCTCTTTTACTATGCCTATGTTGCGATACCTACCACTTGCTTATCATGCCTCCCATATTGTTGACCAAGCCTTTAACCCACCTTTTCCTAACAAACCGTTGTTTGGCTATGTACCGCTTTGCTCAGCCCCTCTTATACCGTTGTTAGTTGCAGGTGAAGACTGAAGTTTGTTCCCTGTTGGAACAAGGAGATGTTGTTCCTTGTTGGAACATGTTTACTTGTTGGGATATCACAATATCTCTTATTTAATTAATGCATCTATATACGTGGTAAAGGGTGGAAGGCTCGGTCTTATGCCTGGTATTTTGTTCCACTCTTGCCACCCTAGTTTCCGTCATATCGGTGTTATGTTCCCGGATTTTGTGTTCCTTACGCGGTTGGGTAATAATGGGAACCCCTTGACAGTTCGCCTTGAATAAAACTCCTCCAGCAATGCCCAACCTTGGTTTTACCATTTGCACTAACAACCTACCACCTTCCCTTGGGTTCTGCAGACTCAAGGGTCATCTTTAT